>NW_024100781.1:0-95477 GCF_016161935.1 Mauremys reevesii | reverse complement strand
AATGAATCCTATTGATGCTGAATTGTTCATTTAATTCTCATCCCTATCTATGTGCGTTTGCTTCCCAGAGGAGGAGATCCTACAATTTCAGGTAATTACAACTCAGATTTAATCAATGGAAACTTGCCCCTTGACTGCACACAAAAACAAGGAAGAAAGTGTAGTATAATATTGTCCTGTTCAGAGTAAAAGACAGAGTCCTGATAGTTCAAATGAGGAGAGGCACTAACGCAAATATGCCCTCCTTACACATTTCCTCTCCCATAGCTCCAAGTGACTGGAGCAGTTATTGTCCGTTAGATCCCAGTGCCCTGGTGTCAGGTACAGGAACATGACCAGTCCTCAGAGTTCAAACCATGGAGTAACTCTACTCAGACTTCAAATTCTGTATCTTGTCTTCGTTCCTTTTCCTCTCTCCACCAATCCCAACTTTCTGCTGTTTTTAACCATCTTTGCCACCTTCCTCCTTCATGGAGTAAATCTAAACCTCTTCTCTCCCCTCCCCACCCCTAACATGCGCTCCTGGAGAAGGTACTGCTTCTAAATCAAAAATCCTAATTTTAAAAACTGAAATCTGGACTGATCATTCTCATTGGCTGGCCCTGATGACTAGCTACAGAATTTAGTTAGGGATCTAATAACTGGCCACACATTCATAGAGCTCAGATATGTGGCAGGATGGAGCAGGCATCATGCTGGCATCAACCAGAGATCCAAATCAAGGTTTTAAAATGAAGTGGGGAGGGCACATCAGGAAAAGGTAATTGTGACCATGAATGATATGAGGAAATCTGCAGCTCCCATGATTCCCGGTCTCTAGTCACACAGGGAAGAGCAGGATGAGAAACATTTGAGTCTCAGTCTCGGATCAGAAAATCTTCTTGCCTCATCACTCCCTGAAGAGTGACTCTCCCTGTACTGTGCTGACATCCCCAGACAAACCCCATTCTGAGTGAGGTACATCCTGAAGGATTCTCTGGAGCCACCCCAGCTGTGTAGATTCTGTCATTGACGCATCAAACCTCCCCCAGGACTGAGCTCTGCCCCCAACGCTCTGATTCTCTCCCAGTGAATGGATCCTGATCCAGACACGGCCTATCCCGCCTCGCCCTGGTCTGAGGGAGTGGGAAATGTGAGATGGGGAAGGCTGGCAGCGACTGTCCAACAACCCTGAGAGATTTAACTATTGGGAATGCAAAGGCTGTGAGGATTCACCTCAGGGAGACATTGCTGGAGTGTGGAGTGTGGGGGTGGGGATGGGGCTGTGGGTGGCCAGAGAGCTCTGTGAGGAGAAGGAGGGACTGCTCTCAGCCCTGAGGGGGACCCAGCTGTGGAGTGGGATTGGTGGAAGGATCAGTTCCGGCTCTCACCTCCCTGTGACCCCCTGCCCAGGAGCTGGGCCCCCGTGCAGATCCAGGTTTGTCTGGACTGCGGACCGGGGCAGGTGACATTTGACGTGCTGGGTGACGAGGCCCTCGACACCTTCACTTTCCGCCAAGCTCCATCCCTGGGGAGAGGAATCCACCCTGGCTCTGGCTGGGGCCACTGGGATCCCAGCTCAGATCAGGTCCCTGAGACACGCAGCAGAGGAGGGAATCGAAATCAGCCTCTAGCCTCATGGACCCCAGTCTCATGATCTTGGGAGGACTCCGCATCCGCCCAGCCTCTGGTGCCTAGTCCATGGCCCCCGTTATTCCTCTCCCTGCAGTCCCAGGGGAGCACAGAGGGGAAGAACCCTGGGGTTGCAGTGGGAGACATATGGGGTAGCACCTAACAGCTGAGCAGGAGACAGGCAGATGGGGGTGGCAGGGACACAGTGAATGAATCAATCAGGGTTGGGGAGTTGGGAGAAGCTGCCCGCAGCAAGGAGCATTTTGTGCAGATCTGTGGATTGATCTCACTGACGCAGCAAGAGGGGAAAGGACAGAATGGAGGGAATGAATGGAGTGTCAAGAGGGACATCTGCAGCAGGGAGGGGAGGAGAGGAAAGAGACAGGAAAATAAATAAACAGGGATCAAGGCGAGGGCTTAAAAATGCTGAGTAGAAAGGACAGAGGGAGGAGAAACGGAAGGGAACGTGGAGCAGGATGGAGAGACGGTTAGTGAAAGTGAGACTGTGACCTATTAATTCCCAGTACAATTCCTGGACATTGGTGCTATTTAGTGCCATTACAAAACTGCTCTGGAGTAGCTGTGTGACTTCCTTACAACATGCTGTAAAATGCCAACTCTAGCCTTTACTTCTGCTTTCCACCTACTTAATGTAAAATAAAAACATTACAAACAATTCTCCTTTTCTTTGTTTCTTCACCCAATGTCCCAGCTCTAATTGTTGTGTGTAGCTCAAGAACATGAGGTCCAACCCGGCAGTTACAAAGCAGAGCACAAACCACACGGGTTGGATTTTGTGGCATCTTAGGCACTAACAGATGCTTGGCAGCATGAGCTGGTGAATACTCCACTTCTTCGATGTAAGTTCACTTCTTCGGATGCTTCAGACCAAGAAGCGGAGCTCACCCACGAAAGCTCATGCTGCAAAACGCCCTACTCATAAGGTGCCACAGATCTCTTTGCTGCTTCTACAGAACCAGACTAACACGGCTACTCCTCTGATACCTCAAGCACGGTTGTGAGTTCTGTGTTTAGATTTCACTGTCAACAAATAAACCAATGTAAATACTGTGTATCAAGGATCCCCTTACACTAAAAAACTGCCTGTTATGCAAAGTGAGGTTGGCTCTAGGTACCAGCCTCCAAGAATGTGCTTACAGACTTAAGGGGCGCAACCCCCTTTCTTTTCTTGCTTGGAGGGCAAAAGCCACCACCTGTCGCGCATGCCAGATCCGCCCCTGCCCAGCCTAGTGGCGCCTGCACAGCCCACTCAGGTGGGGAAATGCCGCGCTGCCTCTGGGGAGACTAGAGCGGGCGCCAGGACCCTCCCCTTCCTGCATCCCAGGCCCGCTCTCCCTCCACTCTCTCGGGGAGCCCTCTCACACGCCGCAGCCCGTGCTTGGCTCCCAGTGCCTGGGCTGTGCAGTGAGAGGCCCGAGAGGAGGAGCTGGGGAGGAGGGGAAGGGTCCCTGAGCGGCCCTGGTTCACCTGCCACCAACAGCTCTGGCCCAGGAGGGGGCCGTGGTTCTGTGTCGCTCAAGAGCTGCACTGGGCTACCTGGGGCCGTGTTCTCTGTCTCCGCCTCCGCGTCAGCAGCTCCACCCGGCATGGGGACGGAGTCTGCTGGGCCAGGAGCTCAGGCGTTATGCGCTGGTAGCAGATCCTATGTTTGGGGTGGGGAGCCCAGAACTGGGGTGGCTGGGGTGTAAGTGTGGGGAGACAGAGCCCAGAGTCAGTGGTGGGGGAGGGCACTGCTGGGTGAGGGGAGCCTAGGATGGGGTGGCGTGGGGTAACCAAAATTTTTTTGCTTGGGGTGGCAAAACCTAGAGCCGGCCTTGGGTGGGCAGCTCTGAGGAGGCTAGTCCCTGTCCCACTTTGCATCCACATTCCACCCCCCCACTTACCCCAGGCTCCTGCCCCTCCCCAGCCAGGCCGCCACCGCCTCAAGGCCACCTCCTGCCAGTGGAGTGCGCCGGACACAGCAGTGGGGGGGCCATAGGCACCAACTTTCCTGCTCACCGTGGGTGCTTGCATTGCCCTGGCCCTGAGCCCTGATTCCACTCCCCTTCCCCCCTGCACCAATCATTTCTTCCCTCTTCCCAAATCCCACCCCAGCCCTTGCCTCTCCCCAAGCACACCATGTTCTCCTGACCTCCCTCCCAGCACTTGGTTAATTAAACAGCTGTTTCACAGCACAAGCGTCTGAGCTGGGGGAAAAGAGGCATATGGCGCGCTTGTGGGAGAGGAGCAGAGGCAGAGGGTGAGCTGGGGCAGGGCGTGGAGCTGCTGCACCGGGAGTGCAGAGCACTCACCACCTTTTTCCCTGAGCACCTAAGGAGTCGGCGCCTATGGGTCTCAAGCAGGAAGTGGAGTAGAGGGACATAATGAGCGATGTTTGGGGGTCTCACAGGCAAGGGGGATGGAGGAGAGGAGGAAATACAGTGAGTGGATGGGCAGAGGCATCTCGGGTAGGCGGGTGGATGAGGGGAGGGGCAAGGTGTGTGGGAAGGTCTGCAGGGATGGTGGAGAGAGCAGGGACATGGAGAGCAGGAGGAGATCCAGGAGGGGTGGAGGTGAGGAGGCCACAGCGAGCATGTGGGTGTTTCACAGGCAAGTGGTGAGTAAGGGGATATTGCAGGGCAGGTGGAGGGGTCCCATGGGGTGAGGAGGATGTGGCAGGCAGGGTCCCGCATGAGATGCACCCATGTGGAAAGTTGGGGGTAGTTAATTCAGATAGGGAAAGACGTGATATGGATAGTATCTGATACCACGCACTGTAGCTAAACCTGATGGAAGCAATCTAGGCATATTGTTTTTCACACAACCCCCAAGTAGGAGTCATGAAAATTTGGGGGCTGGGAACTGAGATTGAGAGGCCTGCCCACTGCAAATAATGCCCCATTTGAAGGGAAAATAAGTAACTTGTCAGAATGAAGGACAGCGAAATGTATCTTAATGAAAATATTTACCAAAGAGAGCATGAAATAGGGTTACAATTTGAGGTACAAAAATCAGGACGTCCTCAGCCCATGTAAGCCTGGCAGTATCTACTAAACACTTTGCAGATGTCCCAGGCACCACTTCCAAAAGCATGCCCAGTGTCTGGGAGAATAGAGAATTAGTTGGCAGACATTGGGTTTATTACTTTTAATTAAAAGGTATGAAAAGTTCATAATATTGGAAGTCCAAAATGAATAATGTCATTGGAACATACGCTATTTGAGATTCAATAATCAATCAATGACTGCAATTTAGCTGCAAACTAAGTGCCTGTATCAGAAAAACACATTGTGTCCTTAGCTGTATTCAGTGCAATTGTCATTGATACCGATGTCGTGTGTCTAGATAGCCAAACACAAATAACCAGTGTTGTTTAACTTCATAATTTTACCATAAGCTAGCATCTAGTAGCTTTTATTCTGGTGTACAAGCTTCTGGGGTCAAATGATGCCTGGGGAACTGAGTTTTCACTAAGTATAGCAATAAAAATGTAACTTGTGGTTTTGGAAAAAAGTGAAAAAATGAATTCCATGCATCCCTAAAGGCTCAGAACAACAGAACCCCAAATATATCTGGTTTAAATCATAATTTTAAAATACACTGCATGATTTATTAGTTAACTGGTATCTATGTTTAGTCAAAATTATATAGAATGCTCTGAGAGAGATTTCATACAAGAGAGCTGTGCTATCCCACGCATACACAAAAAGTATGGTCAAAGGCCTGGAGGGAGGAATCTAATAGGTAATGATCATGAGCCTCCCACATCCATTCCCACCTTCTGACAAAGTCAGAGGCTAGGGACACATCCTCACCCATCATGACTATTAATATTAATGACTCAACCTCCATGCATTTATCTGTTTCTAGATCACTCCATGGGTCCTCTCACAAACTGGAGACGGTTACTGTGGAGTTTGTCTCACTATAGCTTATGTATTATACTCCACAAACTGAGCATTTGAGCTTGTTCCAATCTGGGATGAGCTTCATGTTAGAAAACTGAAATGCTCAAATAGCACATGCATGTGAATGGAAACAGAGTGCAAACTAAATAACACAGGGTTCTGGGTCCAGGTTGGGACCCCAGGGTCACTCATACATACTAGGTCATGAGCTTGTCAGGCCTCCAATTTCAAACCCGCTGCCTCCATTAAGAGTAATAGTAAGTAAAGATATTAAAAAGGTTTTCAATACAATACACCCAGAGGTTTGCTAGTTAAAGGTCACTAGCACAAAAGTTTTAGAGAACCGCTGAATAACCTCTGTGCCTCAGGGAATGCAAGGTGGCCTCCCTTGTAGGCTGTTGCTGGGAAAGACAGGTGGCAGGATATTGCCTCTTCTCATGATCCTCCCCAGGCTACCTCTAAATGAAGCTAGCCCTCCTGACAAGGAATCTCCATGGCACTAAAAACAACATAATTTTGGCATTTGCAAGTGAAAGGGATGCAGTCCCAATGTGCCAACAGCTTGGCCTCTTCTGCAAGCGCCCCAACTGCTGAATGAGCTTTAGGTGAAGGCTGTGCCTCCCAAACAGCCTGGCCCTGCCTCATCTCATCCCCACTCTACCTCCTGCCCCCAGCTGCCCACCTCAATCCCGACCCATCCTGGGCCCTGCCTCACCACCGTCCTCAGAGAAAGTTCCTGCACCAACCACTGATCTGATTTGCACCCCAGCCTCCCTGGACTGCCACCCCATCCACCTCTCGCCAGTCCTGACAGACCACAGGAGTGGTAGCACCTGGCATGCAAGCGGAGGGGATCCTAGGGGAGGGGCAGAGTGCAGGGGGGCAGGAGCAGGTGGAGTGGGGTAAGTGGGTCTTGGCCTTGGGGAAGGGGGCAGACCTGCAGAATGGGACACCCACTAGAAACTAAAGTCAGCACCTATGGTGCGTGAGGTGTACCACGGCAGTGACAGCAGTGAAGGCAGCTGGGTGGGCATGTGCAAGCCTCTGGCCATGCTGGAAGATCACCAGCAGGGCAGCTCACTGAGCACCATCCAGCACAGGCGCAGCACCGCCCTCGAATGTCAGGTGGGACTGGAGTCCACATGGCGCAACTTGTGCACATGGGCACCAGTGGGGGCCTCCATTGACTGACATGCTCATCTCTGGGGCCTGGAATTGCTGTTAAGTTAGGCTGGGGGACTCTGCTCATGTCCTGCTTAGGGCCCAGCAGCCCAGCTCCAGGTGCTCCCATAGCTTGTCCTGAGTGTCCGTTTCCTTCTGTTCACTGTGCTCGTTAGATCAATGATGACACTTCATTTAGGGGCTTCTCTGTAACTGATAGAGATTTATGGTTTGAATTCTCACTGGCACAGCACTGCCAACCCAGTGTGTGCATTTAAAATCTTTAAATCAGGCCAGCCCTCAAAATAATGAGATTTTAATGAATAATAAATAGTAAATGAGAAGCATTCTTTTATTTGCCTTTTGGTGTCTACAGGCTGCCGGCTCTAGTTTGCACACCTGCCAAGCAAAAGAGCACCCAATTTGGCTGCCCATGTCCCCAACCCAACCCTGAGCTCTCCCTCCTGCCCACGCCAGTGCCCCCACCCCCTGCTGCCCCAGCACTACAAAGCGCCTCTCTTCCCCCACACACACACCCCTGCCACACCGGCACTGGGCTCCTGCACCAAACATGGGATCCACGCTACCAGCACATGGCAGCCCGAGCCCTGGCCCAGCTGACTCCGTCCCCATGCGGTGGAGCTGCTGGGCAGGGACAGAGCAGTACTTTTCAGGTGGTGAGTGCGGCTGCAGGGAGGCATGGAGAACACGGGTCCCTCCTGGGCTTCGTGGCGCCATGGTGTCTGAGGTTTGGATCAGTTCGTGAGCTCACCGCTTCCCTCACCCTCGACATGCTAAGCGCCTCGAGGGACCTGGAGAGCCCCAGGTCCTGCTGATCTTCAGCCTCACGGTGCCCCTGGCCCAGGCCCGGCCAGGCAGGAAGGTGAGGATCTCCTGGCTGCCCAGGGCTACGGGCTCAGCACTGACGAGCTTTTTTTCCAGCCGGCCACTCACCTCCTCACACACTCCGGGAGCCTCTCACCGCTGCCACAGCCCGGCTCGCTCCAGGGGACCCGCTTCCCTCCCTGCCCTGGCCACACTGCAGGGCCGCCCAGAAGATTCAGGGGGCCTGGGGCAAAGCAATTTCAGGGGCCCCTTCCATAAAAAAAAAGTTGCAATACAATAGTAACGTATTTGGAAATGTAAAAAATAACTAGTGACATACATTCAACAATTAATTTGTAATAATTTGAAAATACACTATTTAAAAACATTTTATGCTTTAATAGTATGTATACATTTGCAGTTACATAATGGGCTGTTGCTGGGTGATGGTGATGGTTGGTGCCAATGGGCTGCCGCTGCCTGGGGGTGGTGCTGCGTTGCCCAGGGCTGGGTGGGAGCTGGGTGAAAGTGCCTGGCTCACAGGGGCTGGGCTCAGTGCTCTGCAGAGATGGGGTCGGGGCTAGGTTCGGAGCTGGGGTCAGGGCTGTGAGGGGGATGATGCTGGGGTGGCCTCAGAGGCTGGGCTCACAGCTGAGGTCATGGCTGTGGGGATGGGGTTAGGGCCCAGCTCAGAGGCAGGGCTCAGAGCTGGGGTCAGGGGTGTGGGGATGGGGTCGGGGTTGCCCGCCTCAGAGGCTGGGTTGAGCTGGGAGGGATGGGGTCGGGGCCAGCTCGGCCCGGCCCCGGCCCCGGCCCCTACCATGCCTACACCCCCAGACATGTCTCTAGCTGGGCCTGAGTTCCCACCGCAGCTGCCTTTAGCTCGAGCCCCGCCCCCTTACCAGCTGAGACACCGGGGGATGGGGGAAGACGGAGGTCGGGGGAGCCTCTGACATACTCGTGGGAGTCCCTGCATGGGCTGGGGCCTGGGGAAAATTGCCCCACTTGCTTTCCCCCCCAGGCGGTGCTGACTCTGGGAGCCCTTCTCATCGCCACCACAGCCTGGGCTCAAGGGGCTCCCAGAATGTGTGAGGAGCCGGGAGGCAGGGAGGCAGGGCCCGGGATTCAGGGAGGAAGGAGGGTCCTGCTGCTGCTGCCACCCAGTCTCCCAGGGTGGCGAGTGTTTCCCGAGTGGGCTGTGCAGGGCGCCGCTGGGCTGGGCAGGGTGCGGATCCTGCCTGTGCACTGACAGGGCAAGTGGCTGCGCCAGGCCGGCTCCTGGCAATGCCGCCAAGCAAGAAAATAAAAATAAAAAAGGTGGGAGGAGGAGGCTGCCTTAGAGTGCTGCCCCAAGCACATGCTTGGCTGGTGCCAAAGCTGGCCCTGGGTGTCTCAGAGCTTTAGACTGCACTGTGGTGAAATTTTTAAGTGTTTCTCTGCAACAAAGAGAACTAGATACTTCCTTTGTTTAGAAAACAATAGCCAAGAGTCTCACCTCCTCACATGCTTCCAGGAGCTGGGGCTTCATCAACACAACAAATATCACAAGACTCATGATAAAATCATGAAAGTTGGTGATGCTGCAGCCTTTCCACTGAGACAAGCAGCGTTAGTGTAAATGAGAATTGGGTCTTGAAAACACTGATTCCAGTTTAACCAAGGTTTTAGCTCTGAGATTTTATTATCACAAGCTTGGAAGAATTCGCTTATTCATAAGTGTTGGCAAACGTTGCTTTTGCTGTCTACACACAGAGCAATGAAAAATATTTCAATTGATAATAAATGATAATTACAGATATGCAAAGTAAGAACAAGGCTGCTTGAGAAGTTATTTGAGTTTGACTGAAGGACAGTGACTCTGCATCTTTGACAGGTGATGCGACCATCTGTGTTTTCATGGTTATAAAGCTTCAACTTTTGAATCTCAGTGTCTGCTGACATTAAATCATTGGGGTCTGACTTACTATTGATGCATCCCCCATAATTTCCTACAACTGTGAAAACTGGAAATTGAGAACAATTGGAAGGAAATGCTAAACCCCAGATTTATGTGCAATTGTGAACATTTAACTCAATAAATATTGCAAAAAATGCTTAAAACTGGCAGTGACATAAATTTAATATATCAATGAATTCTGGGTGTCTCTCCTCAGACACACACACACACCTCTGCTCCTTCTGAGAGCACCGCGATAAGGGATGCCCCAGCCACAGGGCCCTGGGGCACATGTCACACAAACGCCCGCAGGCTGCAATGTTCTGGGCTCCTCCGCCCAGCAGCAGCCGAGTCAGTCCAGGAAGGGAAACACCTGGCGGCTGCTGCAGGAGCTGCCAAGGCAGAGCCCAGCTGGCCTCACGCGGCTTCTCTCCGCAGCGAATGTCGCCTGTTCTGGGGCTGCCCCTGGGGGCGGGGCTTCTGCTTTTGGGTGCTTGCTTTTAATTTCTCCTGAGAGCGTGATTGGCCCCGGTTACCCAATCGGCTTTAAAAGCTTTGAAGACTCATTACTGCGTCCGTGCGATGGTTATTTTTGTGTTCGGGATCCTCGAGCTGCCCCCGGTCGCGTTCCTCGCTCCTCCGGCAGCGCCATGTGGCTGCTGCGAGTCTCGCTCCAGTGCAAGAGTTTTGTTCGTTTGCCGCAGGCTGCTGGCTGCCCCATTCCTGCACCCCACCCACGTGGATGCCTGGTTGGGGTGTTGTGGTTTGGAGGGGGTCGACTAGCTGTAGCTGCAGTGGGGCAGCATCAATTTACCTGCCGTTGTCCTGCTTGCCTGGTAGTTGCAGTGCATCAGTGAGGGGGAGACACAGGCTGTGTGTGGGAGGGGAAGGTAGAGGATGGATTTGGGGACTTGGCCCAGCTTGACTGGGGATGGGGGGTGGCTCCACTAGTCTGGTGGAGAGGGAGTGGCACCCCTGTCCTGTGCTAATTATTGGTCAGTCTTTGGGCATCTATGCACCAGCCAGGGATGGGGTCTATTGGGGGTCTGCTGTGGTTGTGTAATAGCTCTGTATGTGGGGATGCTTTATAAATATGGAATTAGGAAAGCTGTCCTCCCAACCCCCATAGAGAATATCCTGCCCCTAGGAGGAGAGTTTGGGGTTTACTGGTATCAGGGCAGTGCAACCTATTAAGCAACCTAGGGTGCTAGAATTTGGGAGGTGGTATTTTCTTTACGGCAGCTGGATCTTCGGCTGCCCCGCTCACTGCTGGCCTTTAGGCAGAGGGAGCTGGTATGGGGGGTGCAGGTGTGTAGGGTCACCTGCAGCAAGTAAGGGGGCGGCATGCAGGGGAACTCACTGCCCGAGCTCACCCCTCTCCCGAGCATGCTGTTGCTGTTTCACTTCTCCCGCCTCCCAGGCTTGCAGTGCCTAAGCTGATTGGCCTGCTACCTCATGGCTCCCCGGGTCAGAGGAGCTGCCATGGGGATGCCCAGTGGAAGGCAGGTGGAGCTGCTGTGGGAGGTGCCTCAGGGCAGGGGTGGGGTGGGAAACTGCCGCAGGGCTCAGGGAGGTAGAGCAGAGGTGAGCTGGAGTGGGAGCTGCCGCATGGCTCCCAGGAGGAGCTGCCGTGGGGGTGCCTCAGGGCAGTGAGAGGGGTGCTCAGGGCGGTGGGGAGCTGCTGCAGGGCTCGGGGATGAGGGAGGTGTAAGGTAGAAGTTTCGCCTAGGGCGTGAAACATCCTTGCACCAGCCCTGACTGGGATGTGTCACTCTCCAGCCTGTGCAGCTCCTGGCCACAGGTATCTGGTTAACGCCACCAGCCGCTCCATCCTGACCACAGAGAATGGTGGAAGATGTGGAACAGGAGACAGCCTCACCCCAGCCAAGGAAGAACCACACAGAAACCTTCCTACCCCGATGCAAAGGGAGCAGGAGGTGGCAGCCCTGGAGGGAGAGCCTCTCCCTAAATACAGAAACAAGGAGAACCATCCAGGAAAGAACCCCCCTCAGCCCAAGGCAAAGGGATGTGACAGCCCTGAGGGAGAGACCTCTCCATTCATGTCTCTGAATTTAATATTTCAGACATTTAGAAATATTCACCAGAACCCACATGGTCAGAGTTAAGGGTGTTTGGATGCTGGGCCATGAGAAGGTTTCTGTTTACTGGTGTATCCCAGATCTGGTTATGTGCTACCGGACTGTTGTAAGGGGAATCCAAGTATCTGAGCCTCAAGACTCTGGCACCAGAACAGAGCCCATCCACTGCTCCAATCTTGGGGCCTGTAGGCACATTCTTTAGGACTCTCTCCCTATCTGAGGTGTGAAACCCACTGCCTAACCCCCTGGTGCAGAGCTGACCCTCCAGACTCCCGCATGCTTAAACACACCGTCTCCCAGAACTCCACGCCAAGGTGAGAGCTTTCCGGTTTTCAGCTGAACTCTCTCTGGAGGCACGCAGTAGTTGTGAAGCATTTCATACATAGAAAGAGACTCTTTGCACACATCCAACACACTATTGCTCTTTCACTTAACCAGATAAAGCACAAGAGAGTTCAGATCACGTAGCACAAAATGACCAACCTAACTGCAGTGCCCCTCACTAGCTCACCCTTCCCTTAGGAGTCCTGGGGCCATTTCAGCTCAGGAAAAGCAGGAAGGGCCCCCCAGCCTCATGAACCTGCTTCATGCTGGGGGACTTTGCTCTCTCCTTCTGAGTTGGAGACAAAGGCCTGGTCTAAACTACGAGTTTAGGTCAAATATAGCAGCGTTAAATCGAATTAACCCTGCTCCCGTACACACAATGAAGCTATTTACTTCAACATAAAGGGCTCTTAAAATTGATTTCTGTACTCCTCTCCGACGAGGGGAGTAGCACTGAAATCGACATTGCCAGTTCGAATTAGGGTTAGTGTGGACAAAATTTGACAGTATTGGCCTCACAGTGCACCATTGTGACTGCTCTAGACAGCAATCTGAACTCAGATGTACTGGCCAGGTAGACAGGAAAAGCCTTGCGAATTTTTAAATTTTATTTCCTGTTTGCCCAGCGTGGAGAGCACAGGTGACCATGCAGAGCTTATCAGCACAGGTAACTATGCTGTCTGAGAATCGAAAAAGAGCACCAGCATGGACTGTATGGGAGGTACTTAATCTGGTCACTATATGGGGAGATGATTCCGTGCTAGCAGAACTACATTGTAAAAGATGAAATGCCAAAACAATTGAAAAAATCTCCAAAGGCTTGATGGAGAGAGGCCACAATAGGAACTCATATCAGTGCTGCGTGAAGTTAAGGAGCTCAGACAAGCGCACCAGAAAACTATAGAAGCAACAGAAGGTCTGGGGCAGGCATGACATGCCATTTCTATGGAGCTGCATGCAATTCTGGGGGCGGGCAGCCACCAATACCCTACCCCTGACTGGGGATTTTGATAAGGGGTTACTCTCAGCTATGCCGAGGATTCTGTGGACAGGGAGCTTAGGGGAGGAGGAGGAGGAGTATGAGCTTGCAGAGAGCACACAACACTCCATTCTCCCCAACAGCCAGGAGCTTTTTCTCACCCTGACTGAAGTACCCTCCCAATCCTCCCAAGGCGGTATCCCAGACAATGAAGCCATGGAAGGGACCTCTGGTGAGTGTACCTTTGTAAATATAAAACATGATTTAAAAGCAAGCGTTTTTTAATGATTAATTTGCCCTGAGGACTTGGGATGCATTCATGGCCAGTACAGCTACTGGAAAAGTCTCTTAACGTGTCTGGGGATGGAGCAGAAATCCTCCAGGGACATCTCCATGAAGCTCTCCTGGAAGTATTCCAAAAGCCTTTGCAGAAGGTTTCTGGGCACTGCAGCCTTATTCCATCCTCTTTGGTAGGATACTTGAGCATGCCATGCTAGTAGCAAGTAATCTGGTATCATTGCATGACAAAGCCTGGCAGCGTATGGTCCCGGTGTTTGCTGGCATTCAAGCAACATCTGTTCTTTATGTCGCTGTGTTATCTTCAGGAGAGTGATATCATTCATGGTAACCTGGTTGAAATATGGGAATTTAATTAAGGGGACAGAGGTGGCCATTCCTACTGGGCTGTTTGTGGCTGAAAAGAAATCCTTCCCTGCAGTTAGCCAAGCGGTGGGGGATGCGGGGGCGAAAGCATTGGTGCTGAGCTTTTTGCGTTTGGCTAGCAGGGATCTTCCCTGATACAAGCCACACGATGGGGGGAGGGGTAAAGCGATCATCCCACAGAATTGGAGGAGGGGGGGTTAGTTTGGTTTCTGCAGGGATCTTCCCTGATACCAGCCACGTGGTGGAGGGAGGGGTAAATGATCATCCCAGAGAATTGGATGGGGGCGGGGGGGTTAGTTTGGTTTCTGCTGCTGCACATTAACAGGAAAACCGCAGTACTCAATGGGCTTTGCTTGGTATGGGAAAGGAGGGCACTGCTTTTTATGAAGGTTGCAGAAGCCGAAAGACAATGGCTTACCATGGCTGCATGCAAGCCGAATTCTGTTGCCCGGCCCTGCATCTGTGATCTCTAACACCAAAGCCTCAGGCACACAATATTAAGATGCAAAATGCGACCTTGTACTGAAATCACATATGCTATGTAATGTGAATAGTGTTGTTCACCATGAAAGAGTATAACCATTGTTCTGTAAAATATATCTTTTAAAACAGTTCTCTCCCTTTTTTCCCTCCCTCCCGCAGCTGCAAATTTTTCAAGCCTTCCTCCTCCGTCCTGAAGGCTATCTCAGATAAGGTGGCAAAAAAAACGCACACGAGATGACATGTTCTTGGAAATCATGCAATCGACCTGCAATGAAAGAGCTCATCTGAATGAATGTAAGGACACAGTATCAAAGTACAGGAAAGATGCCAGTGAATGTGAGGACAGGAGGGACCAACATGAGGACAGGAGGGATGAACGTGAAGAGATGAGAGGTGGTGGCAGGAAGATCAGAGGAGGCGGGATGCAATACTGGGGCTGCTGCATGAGCAAATGGACATGCTCCGGTGTCTGGTGGAGCTTCTGGAATGGCAGCAGGATCACAGAGTGCCGCTGCAGCCCCTGTATAACTGCCCTCCCCCCTCCCCAAATTCCATAGCCTCACCCAGACGTGTAAGAACACGGGAGGTGGGGGGCTGGAGGCTCCGTGCACCCTGCCACTCCACCCCAGTGGACATCCCAAGCAAAAGGCTGTCATTATTTTGAACTTTTGAAGTGGCCTGTTCCTTCCCTCCTCCCCTCCTCCCAAACCCCACCCGGGGACCTTGTCAGTTCTCTTCCTATGTTTATAATCAATTATTAAAGAATACATGATTTTTAAATGATAGTGACTTTATTTCCTTAGAGAGCAAGCTGTGATCAAAGGTGGGAGCGTCGGTTGCTGACAGGGAATGAGTCAATCAAGGGGGTGGGATTTCATCAAGGAGAAACAAACAGAACTTTCACACCGTACCCTGGCTAGTGATGAAACTGATTTTCAAAGCTTCTCTGATGCACAGCGCTTGCTGCTGTGCTCTTCTAATCGCCCTGGTGTCTGGCTGCGAGTAATCAGTGGCCAGGCGATTTGCCTCAGCCTCCCACCCCACCATAAAGGTCTCCCCCTTACTCTCACAGAGATTGTGGAGCACACAGCAAGCAGCAATAACAAAGGGGACATTGGTTTGGTTGAGGTCTGAGCGAGTCAGTAATGTGCGCCAGCGCACCTTTAAATGGCCAAATGCACATTCTACCACCATTCTGCACTTGCTCAGCCTGTAGTTGAACAGCTCCTGACTACTGTGCAGGCTGCCTGTGTATGGCTTCATGAGCCATGGCATCAAGGGGTAGGCTGGGTCCCCAAGGATAACTATAGGCATCTCAATATCACCAGTGGTTATCTTCTGGTCTGGGAAGTAAATCCCTTGCTGCAGCCGTTTAAACAGATTAGTGCTCCTGAAGACGCACGCATCATGAACCCTTCCCGGCCATCCCACGTTGATGTTGGTGAAACGTCCCTTGTGATCCACCAGTGCTTGCAGCACCATTGAAAAGTACCTCTTGCGGTTTATGTACTGGATGCCCTTGTGCTCCGGTTCCAAGATAGGGATATGGGTTCCATCTATCACTCCCCACAGTTAGGAATCCCATTGCAGCAATGCCATCCGCTATGACCTGCATGTTTCCCAGAGTCACAACCTTCGTAGCAGCAGCTCAGTGATTGCTTTGGCTACTTGCATCACAGCAGCCCCACAGTAGATTTGCTCCTCCAAATTGATTCCTGACTGACTGGTAGCTGTCTGGCATTGCAAGCTTTCACAGGGCTATTGCCACTCACGTCTCAACTGTGAGGGCTGCTCTCATCTTGGTATTCTGGTGCTTCAACGAAGGGAAAACAAGTCACAAAGTTCCATGAAAGTGCCATTATGCATGCGAAAGTTTCGCAGCCACTGGGAATTGTCCCACATCTGCAACACTATGCTCCCACCAATCTCTGCTTGTTTTCTGGGCCCAGAATCAGCGTTCCACAGCTATAACCTGCCCCATTAACAACATGATCTCCAAAGCGCTGGGGCCCATGGTTTGAGAGAATTCTGTGTCCATGTCCTCATCACTCTCGTCACTGCGCTTCCATCACCGCCTCTTCCTCGCCTGGTTTGCAGGTTCTGGTTCAGCATAAACTGCACAAGAATATGCGAGGTGTTTCCAATGTTCATGACTGCTGTCTTGAGCTGAGCGGGCTCCATGCTTGCCATGGTATGGCATCTACACAGTTCATCCAGGAAAAAAGGCACAAAATGGTTGTCTGCCGTTGCTTTCATGGAGGGAGGGGGGAGGCTGTACCCAGAACCACCCGCAACAATGTGTTTTGCCCCATCAGGCATTGGGTTTCACGTTTCCCTAAGTTTTATTCTAAGTATTGTTTATTAGGTTTTGCTTTTAAGTTTAAGTTAGTTAAGTAAACCCTAAGTAGCATTAGCTTTCTAAGCACTGCATCCCTCACTCAAGAATCGAGAAACCTGAACCACAAGCCTGGTCCTGTGTCTCTTACCACCAGGTTATCAAGGAAGGGTGTGAGTATATTAACCAAAGCTTTGTTGCATATAATACTATATTATCACATGTATCTTCTGAATAGCAGTAATGCAATTGTAACTTTGTAACTCTGGGTATTTTACCATTTACTTACTATTACTGATTTTAATAAAAAATCTTTAAGGCTAGTTCTGTCTCAGTGTGAGCTTCCTGTCATACCCCTGAGGGTCCTTTCTAAATTCTGTGGCGCCTGATTCGGGACAAGAACTTTTATCTTCTAATCAAACAAACTGGCGAGCCTAGACCCCATACTATTAATATTAAGAATTAATTATTATCAATATTGATAATTAGTTATCATTAATATTATTAATTAAACTTAAATAAAATAAGAAAATAAAATTGATAAATTAAATTATTATCAGTACACCCTAAATCAGATTCCCCGCCTAGAGAGCTGGCTTTTGTGAATCGTGCTGTAAGGTGCCTGTGATGCCCATGCATTATTATAGGGAGTTCAGGCACCTGATTCAGCTTTCCAGAGTTGCAGACTGTGATTTTCTAGTTGCCTACAAATGAAGCCCTGTGATGCTCAGCACTGCAACATCAAGTCATGGATCACACCCTGTGCAACCAGCCTCCTCTCCACAGAACACAGCTGAGCAATTCCTGATTGACGTGGGTGTGCACAGGACAGAGACAGAGCATAGGCTGGAGAGTGACACATCCCAGTAAACCCAAACTCTCCTCCTAGGGGAACAGTATTTCCTGGGTGCTGAGGGGACACAACCAAGTCAGAAAGCAAATCCCAGGACTGTGTCCTCAACAACTGCAGCTGGGACAGTAAACTGGAACAAACATGAAGAATTGTTTGTAATGTTTTATTTACAGTAAGTAACTAAAGGTGGTAAGCAAATGGAGCTGAGAAGGAGCCCTAATAACCACAGCATGGAAAGGAGATTCCCCAGCTACTGAGAACAGTTTTCTTAATGGCACAACAACAGGACAGTCATCCAGGAATAAATATAGGGAATTAATGAGTTACAGTGTCACTTTCAGGAACTTTTAATAAATCTCTGTCCCTCTAATGTTCCCTTTCCTTCCATACTGTTCCTTTCCACTCATTTTTCTAACTCTCACTTCTGATCCCTGTTTATTTTTCTGTCTCTCTCCCACCCTCCACCCCACCCGGTCACTGATCTTCCCCATGGCTGCACTCCTTCTTTCCCTAATTTTATCCCTTCCTCTTGCTGCCTCCAGCTGGTTCCCTGCCAGGGATATTTTCCTGTCCCTCTTTTCATTTCTGTTTTCCATCATTTCTGATCGACTCTCCCTTTATTTTGTTTTATTTTCATTCACATTT
This sequence comes from Mauremys reevesii, assembly GCF_016161935.1. Lineage (NCBI taxonomy): Eukaryota > Metazoa > Chordata > Testudines > Geoemydidae > Mauremys > Mauremys reevesii. The sequence continues at coordinate 77,655 of NW_024100781.1, read as the reverse complement.
TTCTTCTTGCGTCTAAAACCCTCTTTTTAAACCCGCCCTGTGCCTGCCTCGCCCAGTGCTCCCAACCTCAGGAATTTAAAAGAAAATCAAGAGAATGACACAATGATGATTTTTTTAAGGTTATATAATGTTTTTGGTCAATCTGCACCCATCTATCCATCCCCCCACCTTTTTGTGACAGTTACAGGGTTACCAGCTCTCCTGTAGTTACAGGGAAGGAGACTTGGAACCCTGTGGCAGGAGCTCTGGCTGGGAAACACCAGTGAGATCTAATCCCACAGATCTGTACAAACTGCTCCCACTGCTGCTTCTCCCCAACCCCCAAACCCTGATTGATTCATGCTGTGTCGCTGCACCCCACCTCCGCCTGTCCCCAGCCCGGCTGTTAGTTCTGCCCCTGCCCAGCCCCCGCATATGCCCCCACAGGGCCCCTCTGATCCTTATGCAGCCTCAGGGGTTCTTCATCCCTGCCCCTTCCATCCCTAGGGCTGCAGGGAAGGGGAAGGGTCTCCACAGGGCATAGAGATGAGGTGCCAGGGGCTGGGTAAACAGGAGTCCTCCAAGGTCATAGAGACTGAGGCTAGAGAGGCTGATTTCTGGTTCTCTAGTGGGATATTTCAGCCCATCTCAGGGACACAGTCTGAGCCGGGATTCCCCCACCCCGAGCCAGGGTCGGATTCTCTCCCCAGGGATGGAGCCCGGCGGGAAAGTGAAGATCGGGGCCTCATCACCAGCATCGATAAATGTCACCTGCCCCTGGTCACAGTCCAGACAAACCCGGATCCTGCTGGGGGCCCGGCTCAGGGGCAGGGGGGTCACAGGGGAGGTGAGAGCCTGGAACTGACCTTCCCAGTATGCCACAGCCCAGATCCCCCCCTCAGGGCGAAGGCTGATCTGTCCCTTCCTGCCCACAGACCCTCTGGCCACCCCCATGGCCCAGAATCCCCCACCCCCCACCTCCCCCTCCACCTCCCAGCAATGTCTCCCTGAGGTGAATCCCTCACAGCCCAGCACACAGGGCAAATAGTCAAATCTCTCGGGGTTGTTGGGCAGTTGCTGCCGTGTGTCTCCCCATCTCACACTGTTCTGATCCTCAGACAGGACGAGTTGGGGATGAGCCGTGTCTGGATCCAGAGTCACAGTCGCTGGGGAGAGAGAGAGAATCAGAGCATTAGGGGCAGAGCTCAGCCCTGGGGGAGGCTGCAGGTCTGGCTCCAGGCACCAGCCGAGCAAGCTAGTGCTTGGGGCAGCAGATTCCAAGGGGGTGGCATTCTGTCCTATCCTTTCCTTTTTTGCTCTTTGCCGCTTCCGCCACCCGTGCAGGTTTTTTTTGTTTTTGGTTTGCTGCTCCTGCCGCCCTGTAGGGGGCAGCGGCATGGAGGAGGATACCCCACTGCTGGCTGGCAGGTTTGTTCTCCCCCTCCCCTTCGCCACTCCGGCCCCCATGCAGGTTTTTTTTTTTGCTTGGGGTGGCAAAATAGCCAGAGCCGGACCTGGGAGGCTGGGACCATTTCTCACACTCCCCAGCAGCCCCGTCCTGGCTGGGACAGGTCTGGATCCCAGGGAGCTGCCTCTGTCCTGGGCACCTGAGACTGAGCAGAGATGTCACTGCAGCTCCTCAGTCTTTATAATGGGACCCACTTCACTAGTTTTTCATTTGCTTGCTGAGGCTTCAGCTCTCTGCTCCCTCTGCTGGGGCTGCTCCATTCCCAGCACCAGAGACCCAGCAAGGAAGGTTTTAGTGAGGAGGGAGCAGAGGAGGCAGGTACCAGCTTTGATCTCCAGAGGGAAGCTCCCTTCCCTAAATGCAGCCTCCACTCCCCAGCCACAGTAGGAAGAGCCAGTTAAGAAAAGAGAGTAGGAAATGGCATTGGGTGGGGTAGCCTCCATTCAGGGCCAACTCTAGCCATTCTAGAGCCCTACCCAGCCCCCTACACACATCCCCACTGTGGGTGGTGGACCCCCAGGCCTCTGCAGGGTGCAGGCTGGCTTTTGGGGCAGAGGAGAAGTGCCTCCCAGCACTCACCGGTGGTGCGTGAATGCAGGCCCGACATGCAGTAGTCCTCAGGGGAGTGGGGGCAAGGCTGGGACGGAGCAAGAGAGGGAAGGAGCGGGGTGGGGGCAGAGCAGGGGTGGGGGCCATGGGAAAGAGGCAGGACAGGGGCAGAGCAGAGGCTGGAGCAGAACTCAGCTGCCTAGGGCACCAGGAAATTTTGTGCCCCAAATTTCCTAGTGCCTATGCAGCTGCATACTTTGTGTATGGGTAGGAATGGCCCTGCCTCCATTCCCGGGCCAGGGAACAGAGAGGAAGGTGCAGCATTGGGGAAGAGCTGCTTAACATCAGAGAGTAGGAAGTGGCATTAGGTGGAGTAGCCCCATCCCCAGTCTAGAAAGAAGAGAGGAGCTGGCAGCATCACAGGGAGAACATCTCTCCAATCCAGGAAGCAGGGACCAGCTCCAATGGGGGAGCCCAGCCCTGCCCAGAGGAAAGGCAGGATGTTGGAGGAGAGTGAGGGGGAGACCCCCGGCACTGGGGTAAAGCAGAGGGATGTGTCAGCCCTCAGGGCAGAGAGCTCTGTTCACAGGCTGCTCAGGAGAGATTTTCTGTTCAGCAGTGTGGGGATGAACTCAGCACTAAGGTTGGTGTCAGGAGTGTTTGTGTGACTTCTCCTCGCTGTTCAGTGTCTTGTTTTTAGGGTTGTGTATGTCCTGGTTGGTATTGGTTTGGTTGGTTACTTTAGCTACAATCTCATGAAGATGTTTTCTGATCATTGAAAGACAATCTCCAGCTGCAATCTCACCCTGTCTGAATGTTCCTAGGGATCCTCCTCTTTTCATCTCTAGTGCAGATGGCAGAGTGTCTGGAGGGGGGAAGGAGAAAGGAGATGAGATTTCAGCCTTTCATATTTATAACAGTGTCCCCACTCACAATTCATAGAATTGTCTTAATTATGACAGTGAAACACACCAAGAAACACTCAGATATTTAATATAAAAAGGTCTGAAACCGTTTCTTTCCTCTCTCATTCAGGCATCTCCCAGCAATGGAACCAACGTCCCTGCAGCCTCACGACCATCCCAGGACAGACAATCTGTAAGTGAGATTTACTTTTTCCCTCCTCATCCCCTCCCTCCCTTCAGACTCCAGCTGGTTTGTCTCATTCACTTACTGCCTTTTGTCATAACCTAGACCCAGAGCCTGCAAAGACTTTGGCATAAAAGTAACTTTACCCACTTGGGTCCCTTTGACACTAATGGGATGTTGACAGTTTGCGAAATCCTGGCTCTAATTGTGAGTCATTGGGTCTGTTTACTCAGTGTCTCCACAGAGAGCAGCACGATGGGGCCTCGTCCTCCACAGGCAGAAACAGAAATAAAAGTAAAATCATTTTATAAATGTGGAAATTGAGGTGGTGGAAGGTTGAGTTAATGGGATAGATTTACCCCTGTACCGGCAAAAGGAGAGAGGGGAGGGGCCATTTGTGACTCTGCTGTTCAGTGGCTGCAGGGGCCGGTGCAGACCTTGGCACAGGTGGAGGAAGTTCTGAAGCCAGCCAGAGCTACATCCCTGTGACAATGGCCTCAATGTGTCTTGGCCACTGTGCAGAGTGTCAGAGGCCCAGCTTTACACTGCCCACCTCCCTCTATCCCTCATCCACCCCCCTCCCTCTTCCACCCGCCCTCACCACCCTCACCCCATTCCCAGCCCTCTCAGGAACATGCTTTGTGCCTGCAGCTGCTGGGAAGGAGGCACCAGAGGCCCCTGTGCTGGAGGGATCCCTGATTGTGGGGGAAGGGCTTCCCTATAGCCCATTTGGCAGAAACTAGCTGCAAACGGGACCTGAGCACAGTGATGGGCTGGATCCACCTTTTTTGAAATGTGCCCCAAGGCTGGTGATGGGCTAGTAGACAGGGAGGGCTCTGAGTTATAGAGAGTTCTTTGCCATGTGTCTGGCTGTTGGGTCTTGCCAAAATGCTCGGTATTCAACTGGAATCGGGAAGGAATTTTCTCCAAAATCAGATTGGCAGAGAGCCTGGAGGATTTCTGCCTTCCTTTGCGGTGTGGGGCATGGGTCACTTGCAGATTTAAACTCGGTCAGTGGTGGATTCTCTGTAACCTGAAATCTTTAAATCATGATTTGAGGACTCCAGTAACTCAGCCAGAGGTTAGGGGTCTATTGTAGGGGGTGGGGGAGGTTCTGTGGCCTGCAATGTGCAGGAGGTCAGAATGGATGATCATGATGGTCCATTTTGGCCTTAAAGTCCATGAGTCTGAGTCATTTCTTTTTTTAACAGTAATTGTCATGGCAAGACATATTTTTGGTAGAAATAAAGGTTTGAATTAATCAACCTGAGTGACTTGGACCCCAAGTGCGTGACATTCTCACCCAACAATTAAATAGAAGCATCACTTAATTGTGAACCAATTGGCCAGAGACACTCTCCTCCCTCACTCTCAGAGGCTCATCCCAATTTCCATTCCCAGATCCCTTCTAGATACCTTTGAACTTCCCCAGAATCTGCATTAGCACAATCGTTTTCTGGGAGAAATCACTGACTCGCTCTTCCAGTTCAGGAGAAATCTCCTCTGGCTGCTGGAACTTCCCCTTCTCACACCTGGAGGGAAACAATTTCACGTGATTATATTTTACTGTGTGACTCATTATAAGTTCTGGCTAGTGAGTCGCTGCTCTAATGGGCCTGAAGTTAGAATTCCTTGACTTCTCCCAGCCTCAGAGCAGGTGCAACACAGCCCAGGGCCGTACAACCTTCCCTTCAAGGACTCATGAATATTCTTCAACTCTGGTCTGGAGAGACCAGCTCTGGGGATAAAAGGGGAATTGAGTCTCTATGGACAATTCACTCCTTGGCCTCCATGCTCTGAGGGACAGGAGGTTCCCAGGTGAAGTGCTGTAGAAATCTGTCCTCTAGGAACTAGACTGAGACACCAACTCCCCCCTCCCCAGCTCATTCCACACAGGTCTCCAAACAGTCCTCAGGCGGGAAAGACTCTTGACCACTGCTGGCCTGGGCTGAATGGTAACCAGGGCCCCAGCAGTGACAGGCCCATATTCCATCTCCACTATCCTCAAGAGGCCAGTCCCCCAGGAAGGTGACATCTCTGGGAAATACTTGAGGTCAGTCCTTCCCACTGACTGGAGAATTCCAGTATTTTCTCTACAAGGGTGAGAAGCTCAGGATGAAGTCGATCAGAGAGATTTTTATCCTATTTTGCTGTAGAGCCCTGAGGAGATGCAGTACTAACATCACCACCAAGCTCTTTCCCAGTGTTGTGAAGTGTGAAGGAGAGTGAGAGAGCCATGTACCTGCTGAAGGCACTTCTAATATCCTAGAAGAGAGAGAGACAAAAGAATTTCATTCCCCCTCTAACACACACATGTGATTCCAGGGAAGGGATTTTGCAAATATGGGGAAGGGAGGCCCTTCCCTGGCCTAGGGTCATGGATTCCCTGAGCTGATGGGGCTTTTCCATCTCTAATATCTCTATGTCTGTGACTTTGCAAAGAATAATAGTTATTCACATCAGCAATACACACACCAAGTTTCACCATGGTCTCCGACTGCTGGACTCCAGTGCTTAGGATTCAGGGGCCCTCCCTTCCCTCTGTGGGGGTCTGGCATGTTTCTAATGACAGGTGCCAGTTTCTAATTGTCCCTGGGGGTGTTCAACCCATGCCCCACCCCCACTCCAAACCTTCCCCCAATGCCACCCCCCAGCCCAACTCTTCCCACTCCTACTCCTACTCCACCCCCACCCCTGAGCAATCCCTCCACGCTCCTCCCCCACAGCCTCTCCTTCACACAATGGAACAGCTGATCACAGCAGGAAGGGGGAGGAGTTGATCAGCAGGGTAGCCAGCACTGAGCAGAGGAAGCTGGCCGCCCTGGAGCACCCACCTCTGTTTCTTATATATATATATATAGAGAGAGAGAGAGAGAGAGATTCCTATCTCATAGAGCTCTAAGGGACCCCCAAGGTCATCAAGTCCAGCCCCCTGCCTTCACTAGCAGGACCAAATACTGATTTTGCCCTAGATCACTAAGTGGCCCCCTCAAGAATTGAACTCACAACCCTGGGTTTAGTAGGCCAATGCTCAAACCACTGAGCTATCCCATTCAGTCTCACCTGCAGAAATTCACTTGCTGGCTTCTGACACTTCCCCTCCATCTCACGGATCAGCTCACTGAGATGGGAAATTTGCTCAGAGAGTTTACTGACATTTTCATTCTGGATCCTCACAATCTCCTCATCCAGCTTCTCCAGCTGGGCCAGCAGGAGTCGCTCTTGTTCCTCCAGGAATTGCCGCAGTTGCTGAAATTCAGACACAATCTTCTGCCTCTCGGTTTGTGTTTGTTTCTATATGAAAATAGGGCAAGGGCTGGTCAGAGACATGGATGGAGCCTGGGGACTTTTCATGGAGAGCTGAGCTTGAAAATCCAAAGATTTCTGATGTTTGACTCTACCCTGTGTGTACTAGGGAGAGGATTCTCTCACACCTTCCCCATTAGTCCCAATATCTCTGAAAGGGATGTTTCCATCTCTGTCATGGTTAGCATACTATGTTATTCACAGTCTTGGGAACTCAGAGCCCGAGCAGCAGCAGGAGGCAGGATTCAGCACTACACTGACAAAGATGCCAGGGGAGGAAAAAGAAATAAACATGTTATCAATGCAGGAAATGGCCAGACACAGTGGACAGCACTTCATGGGTGACATTCAGTTTACTTGGAGAGGATTTTTGTGACAGCGACAAGGGCTAGAAATTAATTCATTAACTGAAATGTAAGTTTAGAGCTTGTCTACACATAGATCTAACCCAGCAATCCCTGATCATGGAGACACATACAAGATCACATTCACCGAGGCTACAGAGGAATCTTCCTCCAAACAGACCTCCCACTGCCAGTCCCTGCAGGTTAACAACAATAGGCACCTACCAGATACTCCTGGCTTTTTGCCTCTTCAGTCGCTTTCAATCCCAGCACCTTTTCTCTCTCTTCCCTCAGAGTCTTCAAATGGGCCTGGATTCTTTCCTGAAGAAACAAAAATGATTTGGGAAGTTTCATCTGGATAATTGAGAGGTGCTTGGAAGTGGGTGTTTTTCCACCCAAAACCCACAATGACTGTGGTTCTAATCGCTTTGTGACATCAGAACCACCAAGGAGATGAAACCTCATTAATAGAGACTGGGAACATGTCATATTCAGACTTGTTATCAATTCCAGTTCAGTCTTTTTAGTAATTAGACAGAGATCTCAATTATAACCAAGATTTGCTGGTATTTGTGAATTCATTAATGGTACAGAGCATAACAGGACACTGAAGTCACATGGGGGCGAATCAATAAACCTGTGTTTGAAAAGGTTTATCGAAGAAAGTGATACAAATCCCAGAAGCCACCAGGGTTTAAATACAGGCTGGAATTTCATCCCTGAAGTCCCTGGGACTGCACTGGCTGGACCGAACTGGGCTAAGTACCAAGGCAAACGCCACAGGACGTCGGGAGGCCATTTGTCTGGCTGGAAGCTGCGCAGTCCCAGTTTTGGGGAGCACTATCCCTGTCCGGTTGGGACTCAGCACTGGACATGGCCTTGTTCAGGATAAATGAGGGAGGAGGAGGAGACCATGCCGGATTTGCATCTTGTGCGCCATGATGCGGTGTCCCCCCACTGACCCTGGTGGCTGGGCAGCTGTGGGAGCTCCAGCTCCAAGCTCCTCCCCCACATCACCCGCAGGGACTTAGAGCTGCAGGGGCCCCCACAGCCCGGTGGCAGACTAGTGCTGTGAGGTCACTCTGCCACCTGAAAACAGCCAGGAGCTGTTGGGTTCCCTCTCTGTTCACAGTGGCTTGGAGCTCCTATTTGCCATGGGCATCGGGGGCACCGCCACATTTAATGTTTAGGTGCCCTGCCATCCAGCGCCCTTCCTCCCACAGACCCTCTCACTGCCCAGAGCCCCTCCACAAACCCTCCCAAAGACCCCCTCTCCCACACCCTGCCCCCTGGGCGCACTCACCAGCCCTGCTGGAAGGTGACTGTGCCCACCACTGGGCAGAGCGAGGAGCACTCCAATAGGGTTGCATGGTGCTGTCTCCCCCTTAGCTTGCCCCCCCTCTGCCAGGACCCAGGAGCAGGAAATCTTGAATTTTTAGGTGCCCCTAGAATGATGATGCCCCATGGGAAAACCTGAGGATGCAGAAGGACACCATTGGCGGGAGGAGGGGGCACCTCTATGCAAAATGATGCAGGTGGGGGCACGCTGAGAAAGACGGGGGCATGCCCAAGTAGGCAGGTGTGGGGAAGTCCTGTATTTTGGGGATGGATCTGTGGCCACCTGAATTAGACATGCAGGGTGGTATAAAGAACAGTTGGGGTTTGCCCCAGTGCTGTCCTAACCCCTTTCAGTGGCAATGCGCTCTGGGTAGGTCCCCCACTGTCCCATTTCCTAGTAAAGATCCCGGAAGCAGTGCATTCTTGGATATTTCAAAAGGCTTCATTTGGGGTTGATGAAGCCACTGTGGCTGGTCCTTGCCCATGTAACCCCGCATGGAGCAGCACAGGAGTTCAGGATCCCAGTGAGAAACCTCCTCTCCCTCCTAATGGACAAACTTCTTCATGGGAGAGTTGTTGCTGAGTTGGCAGCGTGGCCCAGTGGTTAGGGCCCTGGACTGGGACAAGCGAAAGCTGGTTTCTCTGCTGAGCTCAGCCACTGACATGCTGCATGACCCTGGGTAACTCACTGCCCTGCTTTGTGCCTCAGTTTCCCTTCCCATCCTTTGTTTGTCTTGACCATCTTGACTGTAAACTGCTCAGCGCAGGGATTGTCCCTCGCTGTGTTTTGTGCAGAGCCCAGATCTCATCTGGGGTCTGTAAGGGCTACCGTGAGGCAAATATAGGTACTAATAATATGTTCTAAGATATAAATCAGTAAGAGCAAAACCGTTTGCAGCTTCCCCTTCTCCAGTCTGAAGGCAGCACTGTCACACAGACCCACCTGCAGCTCTTCTGATGTAAACCTCACTGATTCTTAGCACCTTCCATTGTATAAAAAGTTCCCTCATTTCACAAGTGGAAGCTGGGTTTGAAAAGGGTTCAGGACCTCAGAGAAAAGTTTCCCGCTTCAGTTATCTTTAAAGATTTAAGTTTTCCCTTATTTGCCACACTGCCAGATTATTACTTTTGTTATGGCATCTCCCATGAAGGCTTTACAGAGCTGAATGATGCGTCACACCTGTGACATGCAACTTTCAGCAAAATTAACCTGCAATTAAAATACAAAGTTATTGCCCATTAAACTTGACAGCAGTTCCCTACCTTGTACTCCTGGGCAGCCTCCTCTATGGGAACCGCCGTGTGCGCTCTGTGAGCCCGGGACAGATGGCAAACCAGACAGATGGAAGTTTGATCCTCTTCACAGAACAGTTTCAGAGTCTCCTGGTGTTCCCCACACACCCTCTCTCCTCCTGCTTCTTTTGCTGCCTGTAAACTCAGCTGTTTGACCATTTCTACCATGTTTGCCAGCTGCCTGTTTGGCCTGAGGTTTCCTTGTTGCACAGTTTCTCTGCACTGAGGGCAGGAGATGTCTGTATCGGATCCCGCCCAGCACTGGGCGATGCAGGCTCGGCAGAAATTGTGCCCACACTCTACTATCACAGGGTCCTTAAAATACTCCAGACAGACGGGGCACGTAGCTTCCTCCTGGAGACTTTCCACGGCATTCTCTGTGGCCATGGCTCCCTCTGGACAGTGTCACAGGGTTAGTTTCACTTTCCTGAGCTCAGAAATATGCTGGCCCCGCCTGCAGCAGCAACTGGGTGTTTCCCTTCCTGGAACTGACTCAGGCTGTTTGCTGAGCTTCACCCAGCTGGCTGGTAACATTCCAACCCGGTGACAGGTTTCAGAGTAGCAGCCGTGTTGTATCAGCAAAAATAAAGAAGGAGTTCTTGTGGCACCTTAGAGGCTAACAAATTTATTTGGGCATAAGCTTTTGTGCAAAATGTAGCAATAAGGCTCTGATCCTGCAATCAGCCCCCTGGACTGTTTTGAAGGGTCAGTTGGGCTTCACATGGACATCACCATCGGCCTCTCCTGATGAGCTGACAGAACTGTGTGTCTAAGGAGTGATATTTAGGCTTGGCAGAATTAATTTGATTTAATATAAGATTAATCTCGATAAGTAGTTTATCTAGTTAAACTCACAGTTGCCCATTTTGATCAATTTAAATGTTCACAGTTGTGGGAAATTGTGGGGGGAGGGTCAGACAATATTTTAATCAGACAATAATTATTTAGTGACAGTGAATGTGGAGATTCAAAACATTAAAACTTTATAACTGTTAAAACACAAATTGTCAACATCACCTCTCAAAATATACTTGGTCAATCTCCTTATCTCAAACTCTAGTAAGTTCTCAAGCAGCATTTTTCTTACTGTGCCTATTTGTAAATTTCACTTATTATCAATGGAAATATTTTTTATCAGTTTGTGTGCGTCCAGTGAAATCAGCCTTTAGAGACATCTACTGATAAAATCTAATCCTTCCAAGTCCAGGGATATTCAATTCACAGGCCAAAAATATGGTTAAGTCGGAATCAGTTTTTCCAAAGGCCTGTTTCTAACATACACTAAGGCTGCTCTGGCTCTGTGTAAATCAGTGTTGCCAGCATTTCATGATTTAATAATGAGTCTCGTGAACACAAGAATGGCCATACTGGGTCAGACCAATGTTCCATCTAGCCCAGTGTCCTGTCTTCTGACAGTAACCAAAGCCAGGTGCCCCAGAGGGAATGAACAGAACAGGTAATCATCACGTGATCCGTCCCCTGTCGCCCATAAACAGCCTCTGGCCAACAGAGGCTAGGGACACTTCAGAGCATGGTTTTGCCTGATATTTGGTGTGTTTGTTAAAACCCCAGCTCCTGGAAGCATGTGATGAAGTGAGACTCTTGGCTTCCATTTCCTAAACAAAGCAAGTTTCTGGTTCTTTTGGTTGCAAAGGAAAACTTAAAATGTGATCTGTGTGCAGCTGAAAAGGCTGAGAAGCCAGAAGACAAATCGAAAGAACTCAACATTTATTATCATGTTTATTTTTATGTCTCATAAAAGGCATCACATCATTTTGGGGCACTGAACCTGCCCCATTTAATCCCACAGATCTGTACAAACCGCTCCCTGCTGCTGCTTCTCCCCAACCCCCCAAACCCTGATTGATTCGCACTGTGTCCCTGCACCCCCACCTGCACCTGTCCCAGCCTGGCTGTTAGTCCTGCCCAGCCCTCACATCAGCCCTTCAGGGCCCCTCTGCAGCCCCAGGGGTTCTTCCCCCTCCCATCTTTGAGACTGCAAGAAAGAGGAGGGGCTTCCACAGGTCATAGAGATGAGGAGCCAGGAGCTGGGTAAACAGGAGTCCTCCAAGGTCATAGAGACTGGGTTGTGTGAGGTTAGAAAGGTTAATGTCTGGTTCCCCAATGAGATATTCCTGCCCAGTCCCGCTCAGGGACACAGTGTGAGCTGGGATCCCAGCCACACCCAGAGCCAGGGGTGGATTCTCTCCTCAGGGACGGAGCCCGGCGGGAAAGTGAAGATCGGGGCCTCGTCATCAACATCAATAAATGTCACCTGTCCCCAGTCACAGTCCAGACAAATCTGGATCCTGCTGGGGACTTGGCTCAGGGCAGGGGGTCACAGGGAGGTGAGAGCCCGGAGCTGACCCTCCCATAGCTCCACAGCCCAGATCCCCACCTCAGGGCTATGGCTGATCCGTCCCTTCCTCCCCACAGACTCTCTGGTCACCCCCACAGCCCAGCCTCCCCCATCCACCACCTCCACCTCCCAGCAATGTCTCCCCGAGCTGAATCCCTCACAGCCCAGCACACAGGCCCAACAGTCAAATCTCTCAGGGTTGTTGGGTAGATTCTGCCGTGTGTCCCTCCGTCTCACACTTTTCCGATCCTCAGACAGGACAAGTTGGGGATGAGCCGTGTCTGGATCCAGAGTCACATGCGCTGGGGAGAAAGAATCAGAGAGTTAGGGGCAGAGCTCAGCCCTGGGAGGCTGGGACCATTTTCTCACTTCCCAGCAGCCCTGTCCTGGCTGGGTCAGTCCTGGATCCCAGGAGCTGCCTCTGTCCTGGGCACCTGAGACTGAGCAGGGATGTCACTGCAGTTCTTCAGTCGGTGTAATGGGACCCACTTCATTCATTTTTAATTTGCTTGCTGAGGCTTCAGTCCCTGCTTCCTCTGCTGGGGCTGCTCCATTCCCAGCATCAGAGACACATCAAGGCAGGTTTTAGTGAGCAGGGGCGGCTCCAGGCCCCAGCACGCCATGCACGTGCTTGGGGCGGCATGCCATGGGGGGCGCTCTGCCAGTCGCCGGAGGCGGCAGGCAGGCTGCCTTGGCGGCATGCCTGCGGAGGGTCCGCTGTTCCCGCGGCTTCAGTGGAGCCGTGGGACCAGCAGACCCTCCGCAGGCATGCCTGCGGGAGGTCCACCGAAGGCAGCCTGCCTGCCGCCCTCCCCATGACTGGCAGAGCGCCCCCCCCCGTGGCATGCCACCGTGCTTGGGGCTGCGGAATGTCTAAAGCTGCCCCTGTTAGTGAGGAGAGAGCAGAGGAGGCAGATACCAGCTTTGAACCCCAGAGAGAAGCTCCCTCCCCTAAATGCAGCCTCCACTCCCAGGCCAGAGTAGGAAGAGCCAGTTAAGAAAAGACAGACAGAAATGTCATTTGGTGGGGTAGCCCCATCCCCAACCTACAGAGAAGGGAGGAGCTGACAGCCTCACAGGGAGAGCATCTCCCCACTCCAGGAAGCAGTAAGAACTCCAATGGGGGAGCCCAGCCCTGCCCAGAGGAAAGGCAAGATGTTGGAGAAGAGTGATGGGGAGACCCCTGCACTCAGGGGCAGCTCTAGGATTTGTGCCACCCCAAGAACGGCGGCACGGCGCAGGGGGCCTCTGGTGGTCGCAGGTCCCGCGGCTCCGGTGGACCTCCTGCAGACGTGCCTGCGGATGCTCCACCGGAGCCGCGGGACCAGCGGACCGTCTGCAGGCACGCCTGCGGGAGGTCCACCAGAGCCACCTGCCTCCCTCCCACAGGACGCCACCCCAGGCGTGCGCTTGGCGCGCTGGGGTCTGGAGCCGGTCCTGCCTGTACTGGGGTAAAGCAGAGGGATATGTCAGCCCTCCAGGCAGAGAGCTCTGCGCACAGGCTGCTCAGGGAGAGTGTTTCTGTTCAGCAGCCTGGGCATGAACTCAGCACTAAGGTTGGTGTCAGGCGTGTTTGTGTGACTTCAGCGTGGGAGCTCCTCACTGTTCAGTGTGCTGTTTTTAGGGCTCTGTGTGTCATGGTCCGTATTGGTTTGGTTGGTAACTTTATCTACAATCTCATGAAGACATTTTCTGATAATTTAAAGACAATCTCCAGCTGCAATCTCACCCTGTCTGAAAGTTCCTAGGGATTCTCCTCTTTTTGTCTCTAGTGCAGATGGCAGAGTGTCTGGAGGGGGGAAGGAGAAAGGAGACGAGAGTTCAGGCTTTCATATTCATAACAGCATCCCCACTCTTAACTCCTAGAACTGTGTTTTAATTATGACAGAGAAACACACCGAGAAGCACTCAGATATTTAATATAAAAGGGTCTGAAACCTATTTCCCCTCTCAATCAGGCATTTCCTAGCAATGGAGCCAGCATCCTTGCAGCCGGACCAAGGACAGACGCTCTGTAAGTGAAGAATTGTTTTTCCCCTCCTCATTCACTCCCACCCTTCAGACTCCAGTTGGTTTCTCTCATTCACTTTCTGCCCTTTGCCATAATCTAGACCCAGAGCCTGCAAAGACTTGGGAATAACACAGCTACCCCTCTGAAACCTTAAAGACATCAGACACCCAAAATGTACAGCCCAGGAGCAGTTAGCAAAGTCCAAAACCCCTATGCAGAGAACAAGGTCAAAGTGACCTAGACTTAATCCATAGCAATAAACCAATCAGAAGAGACCAATAATATGAAAATAGCTTGTATAGCAAAAGCCCTGCCAATTAAAAAGTTAATGAATGTTTATTGTGCGAGTTATATAAGATACTTAATATTTGTAACAGTCAAAGATGATTGAAAAATCTAATATATAATTTGGATCTGTAAAGAGGAACCTGAACCTCACAGGAAATTCCCTGTGATGCATCTATGCCCCAGAAGAAGGTAACTGGCCAGTACATCTATAAGGTATGTCTGTAATTTCTTACTTGAATAATAATTGCAATGGCAAGGCATGCTTGTGGTACAAATAAAGGTTTGAATTAATCAACTGGAGTGTCTTGGACCCCAAGTACGTGGCATTCTCACCCAACAATTAAATAGATCCATCATCTAATTATCAACCAATTGGCCAGACCCATTCTATTCCCACAGTCTCAGCAGCTCATCCCAATTTCCCCTCCTAGGTCCCTTCTCAGTACCTTTGAACTTCCTGAGAGTCTCCATTAGAGCAACAGTTTTCTGGGAGAAATCACTGAGTCTTAATTCTAATTTAGGAGAAATCTCCTCTGGCTGCTGGAACTTCCCCTTCGCAGACCTAGAGAGAAACAATTCCACATGATTATATTTCATTAATTGACTCATTATAAATTCTGGCTAGTGACTCACTATTCTAATGGGTCTAGAATTAGAATTCCTCTACTTCTCCCAGCCTGAGAGCAAGGCCGTGGCAGTGAACCCTTTCCGTCCCCCACAAAAAGTCCCATTATTCTTCTTCAGCTCTGGCCTGGAGAGACCAGCTCTGGGGACAAAAGGGGAATTGAGTCTCTATGGACAATTCACTCCTTTGCCGCCATGCTCTGAGGAACAGGAGGTTCCCAGATGAAGTGTAGAAATCTGTCCACTAGGAACGAGACTGAGACACTAATTCCCCCCTCCCCAGCTCATTCCACACAGGTCTCCAAACAGTCCTCAGGTGGGAACTGCTGCCCTGGGCTGAATAGTGACCAGTGCCCCAGCAGTGACAGGCCCATATTCCATCCTCACAATCCTCGGGCAGCCAGTCCTCCAGGGATCTGACATCTCTAGGAAATACTTGAGGTCAGTCCTTCCCACAGAATGGAAAATTCCAGAGTCTTCTATAAAAGGGTTAGAACCCCAGGATGAAGTTGATCAGAGAGATTTGTATCCAAAATATGACCTTCCCACACATTTTTCTGTAGAGTCCTGGGTAGAGAGCGTGGTAACATCATCTCCAAGCTCTTTCCCAGCATTGTGAAGTGTGAGGGAGAGAGCGAGAGCCACATACCTGCTCCAAGTGCTTCTGACATCCTAGAGGAGAGAAATAGAGAGGGAATTTCTGTCCCACCTGACACACTTCGAATTCCAGAAGAAGAGATATAGCAACTATGGGGAAAAGAGGCTGTGTACTGGCCCCAGGACTATGCATTTGCTGAGCTAATAAGGCTTTTCCACCTTTTACATCACAGTGTCTGTAACTTTTCAGAAATAATACTCATTCACATCTCTGCAATACACATTGAGTTACATGGTGATCTCTTACTGCTGGACTCCTGTGCCCATGTTTTAGGAGCAGTCTTGTCCCTGTGTTGGGATCTGGAGTATTTCTAACTCAGTCTCACCTGCAACAATTCAGTCACTGGCTTCTGACATTTCCCCTCCATCTCACTGATCAGGTTACCAAGACAGGAAATTTCCTCAGATACTTCACTGACACTTTCATTCTGTGTCTTCACAATCTCCTTGTCCAGCTTCTCCAGCTGGGCCAGCAGGAGTCGCTCTTGTTCCTCCAGGAACTGCCGGAGTTGCTGAAATTCAGAGACGATCTTCTGCCTCTCGGTTTGTGTTTGTTTCTGTGAAGGAAAATAGGGAAAGGGCTGGTCAGGGACATGGGTGGAGCCTGGGGTATGTTGGAGTGTGTTGGAGGAAGATTTTTTTTCTAAATTCTAAGTCATCTGACTCTGAACAATATCCTGAGAGAATTATCTCAGACCTTTCCATTTGGCCCCAGAATCTCATAAAGGGATGTTTCCATGTCTGACATGGCCTGGATAGTGCGTTATCAATGGCCTTGGAGATGGAGATCCAAAGCAGCGGGACGTGAAAATAAGAAAATATTAAGGACTGCAAAACAACACATCTGGACAACACCCACAGGCATAAAAAGTGAATGACAGGAATGGAGAGATTGTCAGAGCACAATGGGACTGCAAGCCAGAAATGAACAGAGGGATAATTGTTCAGTCATGAAACCAAGACTTCACAGCCAAGGACACATGTCTCTATTTAAGCTGGAACTCAAAATAGTAAACAAAGATTGCACAAGAGGATTCCTCAAGAACATCCCCCAAACTCTGAGCTAACAGACTATGAAAACTGTGAAACTGAGGCGTGAATGTGTAACAGCGGGAGTTTGTTTTAGTGCACTGGATTTTCTAATTCAAAATTCTGTTATTTCATTAATGTAAATTGTTTCCTGTGAAGAGAGTGTAATTAAGCTAACAGTAGTAAATATACAATAGATAAGAATAATAGTTACAGTAGTTTATGGCAGTGGGTTTCAATCTGTGGTCCATACAGACAATGGATTTCCAAAGGGGTCTCTGCACCCCCAATTCAAAATTATCAAATGCAAAAATGTTGAAACCCACTGGTTTATGGTGTAGGCCTAAGTAGTAGTTCCTCCTAAAACAACTAATTTTGATTTACTTGTGATTATGCCCCACTTAACGGATTTCTGTTTTACCCGCCCCAACGGATTGAGATAAAATGTAATTGAGCCTCTAGATTGCCCCTGCCTCTCGTCATTGCTCTGATTCAGAACGCCCCTCCATCCGGCTCGTTACAAATGCAGGTTAATAATGATGGGCCCCTACCAGGTATTCCAGGCTTCTCTTCTCTTCTCTCACTTTCAATCCCAGCAGCTTTTCTCTCTCTTCCCTCAGCATCTTCAAGTGGGCTTGAATCTTTTCCTGAAGAAACAGAAACTGAGTTGAGTGGTGTTATTGTTAGGTGTGAGAGTGTGCGTGGGAGGGGGAGCTTTTCCAACACAAACAAACACTCTACTGATGAGTGGAGAACCCAGTAGCTTTACGATATCTGTGATACCAAGGAATTGAAGTCATATTAATGGACACTGGGAGTGTTTCATTTTCAGACTCCTTGAAATTGTTTGACCTTTTTTCCTCATTGATTTATACCAACATGACACTGGCGTCACATCCTTGCATTTTTATTTCACTGTGAAATATTCTGTTTTTGAGGAGGCTTAACAAACAAAGTGATACAGATCCCAGAAACCTCCAGGGCTTGAAATATAGACTGGGATTCTCAAAAGAGCCCAATTTCCACTGAATTTCAGCCTTGGACCCCTGGGGACTGGACTGGGTGGACAGAATTGGCTTGGGCACTAGGGCAAACCACATTTGATGTTTTCATTGTTGTCAAGAACAGTTGGGGTTTGCCCTGGTTCTGTCCCTGACCCTTAGAGGCAGGGCTGCCTGGGTACCTGTTCCCCAGCTCAGCGCCCAGAAGCAGAGAGTTCTAGAGATTTTGAAATGTCGCACTGGGGGAGAGCAGTGTGAGGATTAATGGAACCAGTTTGGCTGGTTCTTCAGCCTGACCCTGGTCACCACCGCCCAGGGGTTAGTTTTGCTACAACCCAGACTAATCCCCATCATAAGTGCTGACTTCTAATGGTGCCGGTGGGTGCTTCACCCTGCTCTGCCTCCGGCCCAGCCCTGACTCCTCCCCTAGCTCGCCCCCTCCCAATGCCATTCCAACCCCTTCCCCAAAGTCCCTGCCCCAACTCCCCTCCACACCCTATTCAACTCCTTCCCCAAATCCCTGCCTCCTCTCCTGAGTGCCCTACATTCCCACTCCTCCCCCACATCCCTCCTGGAGCTTGCTACAGCTGTTTGGTGGTGGCCAGGCAGGAGGTGCTGGGAGGTAGGTGGAGGAGCGGGGACGCAGCATGCTCAGGGGAGGAGGAGGAGGAGGCGGGGGGCGGGGAGCTTGCCTGCCAGTGGGTGCAGAGCACCCACTAATTTTTCCCCGTAGGTCCTCCAGCCCTGGAGCACCCATGGAGTCGGCGCCTATGATCCCCATTGTATTTGGCATGGACCTGCGCTGTCTGGAGCCTTTTTGTGTGAGGACTCAAGGTGCTTGGAGTCCAAATGGTGTTTAGGACAGTGATCTCCTCTAGTGCAGGCTGGCAGCATCTGAGTTTAACCCCTTGTGGAGCAGCACAGGAGTTCAGAATCCCAGTGGGAAACATCATCTCCCTACAGGGCCTGCCACCTTTATCAAGGCATCTTTCCCTCCTAATGGCCTTTCTTAATTATTGCTCAGTCAGGAGACGGCTATAGCTGATTACCCCCAGGTCTGGGTGATGCAGGTTTGGCAGAAAATGTTCCCACTCTCAAGTGTGACAGGTTCTCTGAAATACTCCAGACAGATGGGACAAGTAGGTTCATGCTGGAATTTTTCCTCAGGCTCCCTCTGTGGAGAGCTGGACTCAGCCCTGCAGGACAGAAGCTACCACTCCCATCCCCACACGGCTGCCCCTCCTCACCAAGCCCACAACCCATCTACAACTTCCCATGACTCACTGGTGGGTCACAAGCCACCATTTGGGAAATAGCACCCAAGGGGGTCTCAACTCCCTGACCCTGATTCTGAAATTCCTGCCAAGCTCACAGGAGGGAGAGAAGACTGAGCCATGGACTCCCCCACGTGCCTGCTACCACTACATCACCTAAAACATTCCCCATAGAAAAGTACAGGAACCTAAGTTTGCACCATGGAAAATGGGCAGCTTTGAAATATGGAATGGTGGCCATCCATGATGCCCTATCTTGATTGCCACTGTATGCAAACACCACCCTCTTTATGTGTCCCCCACTCCCAGCCCCGGTTCTTCTTTATCCACCTGCTGCAGATCGTCTTCATTAGACTGTGACTGTGGGCTCTCTGCCTGACTTGTCGGTACAGTGCCTGGCACAATGGGGCTCTAATCCCTCACTGGGGCCTGGAGATGCTACTGCAGTAGAAATCAGAACATTCTATTGGTTATGAATTCTTATTATTGCTATTGATGTCAACATGGAAACTTTTATGGGCACAAGGTTCCCACACTGAAATCTACGGCCAAAATTTCCCAAGTGAAATCTGCAGGATGGGGACTGTCTCCCTGTGTCCGCAGGAGATGTGGAAGAGGAACGATGTCGGTCACAGGGTGGCTGGTCTCAGCCCCACCTGTGATAAACCAGTTCTCCTCCCCAGGGGGGGAGAATGAAGGAGCAGTGACTAGGGGAGAGGGGGGTGCCATGTAATCCAACCAGGCCTGGGATAGGTAAAACAGAGGCCTATTGAGATCCAGAGGGAGGAGACCCGTGGAGAGGGCAGAGGCGGCCTTGGGATCTTCTTCAGGGTGATAAGGCCGAACTCCAGACTAGAAGACCTGGGAGTCACTGCTGGGAGAGCAGGGGAGTTACTGGCCTCAGAAAAGCCTTTGTGGATTATTTCTGGGAACCTCAGAGGGAAAATGAGGTAGGGCTACCCCAGGCCATGAGGGGACACTCTGGAAGCAGTGACCCTGCTACAGTGCCCCATTGCTCTGCTGCCTGCTCCCACCCAGTCCCTGCTTCCTACAATCCCATCTCTGATTATATCAGGCAGACTTGCTGGGGTTTGCAGGACTGGAGCTCCACTCCTGTGCTCCCCACCAGTCTCATGAGGGTGGGGCTCCCTTCCTGTCTGCGTGAGGAGCTCTGCAGGAAAAAGGCAAAGGGGATGTGTGCCAAACGGGCAGCTCCTCCTGCTCCCTCAGCCCCAGGGAGAGGAGCAGCAGCATGGACATGGTGTTTATAGCTTTGGGAAAGGGTGGACGTGGAGAGGGGCAGAGAAGTGAGGTCATTCAGTGCCCAGGACTCTGTGCATGGGGAGCAGGAGGGGTGGGGTGCGGGTTCATCACTCCCCCTCACTCCAACGTGTCAGCCTTAAGATGTTTATGGAGGACCACACTTCTCCACCTGTATGAGCCTTGGGAGGATTCCCAGTTGTTGGGAAACCTACTTAGGTCTGAAACCCCTTGTTCCTCTCCAGTGGAGCTCACTAAGTGGCTGTCTGGGGCTAAAGGAAACGAATGCTCTGGAAATTCCCAAGGCTCTGGTTATAAAAATAACAATAGGTTATTTTCCTACCTTGAATTCTTTGGCAGCTTCCTCTGCAGGAATGACGCTGTGATCTCTGTGCTCCTTGGATCTGTCACACACCAGGCAGATGGGGATTTCGTCCTCTTTGCAGAACAGTTTTAGAGGCTCCTTGTGTTTCTCACACAGTCTCTCTGGTTCTGGTTCCCTTCCTGACGGCAACCTGAGTTCTCTGGCTGCTTCCACAATATTCCTGAGCTGCCTGTTCAGCCGGAGGTTCCTCTGGGAAAAAGTCACTCTGCACTGAGGGCAGGAGACACTGGTAGCCAATCCCTCCCAGCACTGGGTGATGCAGGCTCTGCAGAAATTGTGATCACAGTCTAGAGACACCGGATCTTTAAAATACTCCAGACAGATGGAACAGGTCAGTTCATCCTGGAGAGTTTTTGCTGGATTTGCAGCAGCCATGGCATCTAGTGCAGGAAAGAGACAAGAGAGGAGTTTAGGTTCACTTCCTTCTCCTCAGAAATGGGCTGATTGAACTTTGTACCATTAGATGTTTCCTTTCTGGGTGCGGTCTCCTGTGATTTCTTTTTTGTGGACTGTAAAGAACCCTTGAATGAAGTGTGATGAGTCTAAATTGTCACCAGCTCCTCCAAAATGTCTGCCAGGCCCCAAACTTTGGATTAGTCACTTGGGTCAAAAGGGGTAACAATCGACTGGGGGTTTCACTTCCTGACATGAGGATATGGTGGAGCAGCCTGGGGGAAGGAGGGTGAGAATCACAGCTGCTGACTCCTACTGCCTGTTCCCTAACTGAGCTTCAGGCTCCTTAAGACCCATGTCTCTCTGGTGCTTGTGTAACCCACTGGGGTGTGTGTGGAGCTGGTACAGTTACAAAGGGTTGAATATTTAGCATAAGCTGGGGCAGCCTGTGCTTTTAGTTCTAGGGGTCCCTGGTTCAGTGCTGGCTCCTGCTTCTGTTTCCCTGCACACTCTCCCCAGCTCTCCGGGACTCCTGGCTCTCTGCAGATGGCAGCGGGTCTGAGGGGAGCTGGCGCTGGGGCTCCTGCGCTGTACAGGGGATGGGCTAACCAGAGCTCTCCTGTCCCCAAGGCTCTCAGGCCCCTTGTCCAGCCTGGCTGCAGGAAGGGATCTGGGGACAGACAGAGGGGGCCTGGGAGAGTCTGTGAGGGCAGCCACCTGGGAGCAGAAATGGAAATCCAGGGGTAGTGAGAAGGGAGAGCTTCCACGGATGTGGCTGGTTACAGGGGCTGCCCTACAGCTGGATACAATGTTGCAGCTAGTTAATGCAGTGCACTGGGCAATTCCTACATTCTTGCAGCTGGATGCTGTGAGCTGAAATTATTTTCCTTAAGGGCAAGGCTGGCCCTGCTCCTTGTTTTGCTGGAGGATGCATGGCTGGAGATCTGGAGCCATCAGTCACACGCCTTCATTCTGCTGCTGTTTCCTGTGGCTGGGCGCTGCAGCCAGGACTCTATTGTGGCAGAGTGGATCTGAGACCAGATTCAATAGGGAATCTGGGGAGTGGCCTTCTGGAGCCAGAACAGGAGCTGCAGCTGCGATGGGAAAGGCCTGCAGGGCAGAGATGCTGCTGGGGAAGCCGCTGGTTACTTCATGAGCAACTGGATACAATATTGTTACAGATCCTGACTCCTATTGTGATGAGATACATTGTTACCCTTGTGTAAGGCAAACTGGTTGCATGGTTGTAAACTTGCTTCTAACCAGCCTTGCAGTTTCATGGCGTTCAGATGCTGTCAGCTCTGGTGGATGGGCTCAGGCAGAGGATCTCACTGATGCTGAGGTTTGTACTGGTGAACGGATTGCCTGGGAATTGCAGGCATTAGTCAGACACATGTGACATGCAGTTATTTTTGGCCAATAGAAGTGGTCTCCAGGAGCTGTGATGGGGAGGCTGGAGGGATAGATCCCTCAGCCCATGTCACTTGCAGCTGACTGTGCCCATGAGAATCCCCAGACTCCTCTCCAGTAACAATGCCCAGAGGCGATGTCTTTCTAATTTCCCTGGGGGTGCTTGACCCCTGCTCTGCCCCCACTCCACCCCTTCCCCACCTCTTCCCGCCCCACTGAAATGCAGAAAACCTCTGCCTGGCAGCCCCTAACTCTGCAGACACCTGAACTCATTCAACACCAACATTTCTATGATAAAATTTCCCAGGGTTCCTAAATTTCTCTGTTCCTGAGTTTGAGCGCTGCTCCCTCACCCTAAGCGTCCACACGCCTACCTCATGTGTAAATCCCAGAAGGAGCCTCAAACCAGAAGGCAGGCAGGGGAAAGCCTCTCTTGTTGGTGAGGCCCAATCCTGTAGGAGTGCGCTGAGCACCCCTTCTGGATGGGGTCCCTGACAATATCCAGGGGAGGTGCTGGCAGAGGCTCCTTTATGACTTTGAGCTCAGGAGTTAGGGCACTCGCCTGGCACATGGGAGACTCAGGTTCTGCTCCCTGCTCTGCCTGATGGGGAGGAAGGTTTGAACAGTGATCTCCACTGCTCGGGTGACTGCCCTAACCACGGGGGTCTGGGATATTCTGATGTGAGGATCCCACAATCTCTTCTGATCAAGCTGCTCCACTCTGGCTAAATAATTAAACAGGCCCTGGTCAGAGCGAGAGGGTGACAACCAGCAGTGAGCTGGAGCCGGTTCGCACTGGTTTGCAAGAGCCAGTTGCTAAAATTAGATGTGGGTGGAGAACCAGCAGTAAAAGGGCTGGGTGGCTGGGCAAACAACTCCGGTCCATGGGCCACATCCGGCCCATGGGACCATCCTGTCCCCCAGCTGAGCTGGGACCGTCCCTGGCCCATCCCCCGCTTCCCCGCTCCTCCACCAAAGCTGCAGCGTGCTGAGCTGCCAGCAGCTCAGCTCCCCAGACCTGCTGCTTTGAGCAGCTGCTTGCAAGGTAAGGGGGGCTGCGAGCTCCAGGGCCACCCGAGGGGGCAAGTGGGGTAATTTGGCCCGGGCCCCACAGGGGCCCTCACGAGAATCTGAAGCTCCCCACAGCCCCGCCTCTGCCTTCTCCCCCTACCCAACCCCTCCCGTTCCCCATCCCCTGACCACCCCCCAGAACCTCTGCCCCCTCCAACCCCCCCCACTCCCTGCCCCCAGGACTCCCTGCCCCTTATCCAACCCCCACAGCCCAGGACTCTTACCATGTCGCTTACCCTGCTCAGAGCCGCGTGGTAAGGCCGGGGCAGGGCTGTGAGCTCCAGGCCAAGAGGCGGGAGCTCAGGCCTCACTGGAGACAGCCAAGCTGCTGCAGCGCTGTCCAGGGTTGCTCCTTTACACCATGCGCTGAGGCTCCGGGAGAGGGGAAAGGCAGGGCTAAGCAGCGTGGTAAGGGGCCGGGGCCAGTGGGGTTGGATAAGGGGCAGGGAGTTCCGGGCACAGGGGTTTGGATGGAGCAGAGGTTCTGGGGGGATGGTCAGGGTGGTGGTGGATGGGGTCGGGGCGGTCAGGGGACAGGGAGCAGGGCGAGTTGGGTAGGAGCTGGGGTCCGGGGGGTCAGTTACGGTGAGGGGTCTTGGGAAGGAGCGGTCAGGGGACAAGGAGCGGGAGGGTTGATGGGTTGTGGGTTCTGAGGGGGGCAGTCGGGGGCAGGACATGAGTGGGGGTCAGATGCGGGGGATAGGCTGTTTTGGGAGGAGGGTGGGGCTTGTACCTACCAGGTGGTTCCCTACCGGGTCTTCAGCAGCACTTCGGCAGCGGGTCCTTCACTCACTCTGGCACTGAAGGACCCACCGCCGCTATGCTGCCGAAGACCTGGTAGGGAACCGGTTCCTAAGATTTTGGCAACTCATCACTGGTGACGACGACTCTGTAGCCTGTGGGTCAGGGCACTGGGGGGTAGAAGATGCAGGTGCAGGACCCTGCTCCAATGGCTATTTAATTATAGCCCCTTTCCTGCAGCAGGGAGCGTTTCATTGCAAACCAATGGCTTCAACCTTTGACCTTTCTTTGGGTTGTGACCTAGGCTCAGTCGAGAGATTCCCCTGTAGATCAGTGAGTCTCAAATTTTTGTACTGGTGACCCCTTTCACACAGCGAGCCTCTGAGTGCTCCCTCCCTTTCCAGATGTTTCCCCCTTCTTGCTTCCCACCCATGTCCCTTTACCCATTTCTTTCTTCTCCCCACCTCCTGGGGGCTCTGTCTAGTGCCCGCTCCCACACACACTCAAAGCAGCAGAGGAGGTTCCCCCTCCTCAGGTAGGAAGGGTGGCCCAGTGGTTAAGACACAGGCCTGGGGCTCAGGTGTGCTGGGTTTGATTCTCTGCTCTGCCACTGACTCTCTGCTTAGCCTTGGGAAAGTCACTTCACCTCTGTTTACTCTAGATCCCACCTGCCAAATGGGGCTAATGCTGACCCTGCCTCCTAGGCTGAATCCCTTCATGGCTGTGTGGTGATGGGGAAAATGAAGATACCAAGGTGAGTAGATTTGAGCTGAATTCCTCCGCAGCCTGAGAGTGAGAGCCAGATCCACACAGGGGGCATGGGAGAGAGAGGGGCTCAGACCAGCTCTGCATGGGGGGGGCAGGGCTTCAGCTTCTGCTGCTAGAGCATCTGGGGGTCCTGAACTGGGGGCTTCAGCTTCATGTCTTCTCCCAGAGTCTGAGGCTTCTTCCACCCACCCTGCACGGCTTCTGCCAGGGTCCATGGCAGAGTTCCCTGTAATTTTTTGTGTCCATGTGAGGACTGACTTTTATTATGTGCACCAATATGGAGGTGTGTGGCAGGGGTGGGACCAAGCGGCTCAGGGTGCAGGAGGGGTTCAGGGCAGGGGCAGAGGGTTTGCATGCGGGGCAGGTGAGGGATCTGGCTGGGCATGTGGGGTTATGGGTGAGGCTGGTGATGAAGGATTTGGGGTGCCAGCTGCCTCGGGGACTACCCCCAGCCCTCTCTCACTGAAGCAACTTGGGGCCACTCGAGATGCCTCTCCATGGTCACAGCTTCTCCAGCGGCCTGACTGGGGGCATCTATCCCCCCGCCAGGGCAGGTCTGCACCAGGCTTGGTGGGGACCAAGGAAGGGGCATAGCTTAGAGGGAACTTAGGTCTGGGGCTTCTGGTTTACTCGGACCCTGCACAATGCAGCTCCTGCCAGGCTCTGGAACTTCTCTTCCCCCTAATCTGCCACTGCACCCGTCCAGCATATGCGTGTAGGAGCCCTGCAGCTCATCCAGGTGATTTCAAACAGCCTGGGGCTCCCAGCCACCGCTACCATGGCAGTGGTGGCAGCCAGGGTTCCCAGGCCTTTGAAATCTCCTGGGCCCCTAGGAAATTACCCCCTTTTCCCCCCCTCCTCGGTGGCCCCTGGTGGGTGAAAGCAGAATGTATTTTCGGCAGAGAAAAAGAAAAGTCTGGATGGCACATGAATTCTGCGCCTGTGCAGTGGCACAGAATTCCCTAAGGAGTATTTAATTGCTTGTATTGCACTCCCTTTTATGTAATCCCTGGTAGATGCAGTTTCACTATTATTGTTTCATTATTTATTTTATTACTCTTGTTGTTCTTAGTTCGCCATCACTTTGGGTAAGACTGTGTAGAGATATGTCATTGTGCTACCTGGTTCATTATTGACTTACTTGCACATATTCACTAAAGGCACTGGCCCATTGTTGGTTTAGAGCCCTTTAAATGGATGAATGTAGCAGCTGCCCTTTGTGCAGGTGAAAAAAAGAGAAGACCCAAGGCCACTCTGGAATTTGTGTATGTGTGTGTGTGTGTGTGTGTGTGCGCGCACGCGCGCGCCCAGTCATAAGTTAACTGATAGAGTTTGGAGCAGTGAGCAAAGGAAGATTTCTGCATTTTTTTGGATGGATGGGATGGTTTGGTGCCTCCTTAGATAATGGAAACAGAACTTCCTACATACTTTGTAAATACGCTGGATTGTATGAAAGATACTGTGACGGTCCATGCCCCTAGGGTCAGGGCAGCGTGGCCTATTTGGCACAGTTTATGAAGCAGCAGGGCAACATCACCTAAAGGCCAGAGTCTGCAGCACCCCCTTTGGTGCAGAGCAGCATGGCCTAGTGGCCAGAGTCTGTAAAGCAGCCCTTTGGTGCAGGTCAGCATGACTTAGCAGCCAGAGTCTATAGCACTGCCTTTGGATGCAGGGCAGCTTGGCCTAGTGGCCAGAGTCTATAGAGTTGGGGCACCCACTTTAGGGTGTGGCATCCTCAGTAGGGGGACCCAGGCCCCTAACGGTGGCATAGCAGCTTGCCACTGACTCAGCAAGGGGTTCCTACCAAAACACGCTGAGTTTCCCAGGACAGGAGATACCACTCCGTCACCCTCCCTGGGTCACTTCCTACCAGAATCTGTGCTGGGGTTCCCCATGAGCTGTCAGATCCTCTGTGTTCAACAGGGTCGGTCATCTCCAGGGGCTCCTCCAGTCGCTGGGGTGCAGCCGGGCCGTGGATGGCTTCGATTCCCAGTGCAGTCAGAGGCTGTGGCTGACCCAGGCAGGTCCTTCCCCTGCAGCCTCCAGCCTAGAATGAGGGTACGTCTTCACTACCCGCTGTATCGGCGGGTAGCAATCGATTTCTCGGGGATCGATATATCACGTCTCATCTAGACGCGATATATCGATCCCCGAACGCCCTCCTGTCGACTCCGGAACTCCACCAACCTGAACGGTGGTAGCGGAGTCGACATGGGGAGCCACGGACATTGATCCCGCGCCATGAGGACGGTAGGTAATTCAATATAAGATACTTCGACTTCAGCTACGTTATTCACGTAGCTGAAGTTTTGTATCTTAGATCGATTTTCCCCCATAGTGTAGACCTGCCCTGAGCTGGGCTTCCTCCCTTTATACTACTAGAGCACTTGGAGCATGCCAGTCTCACTGGGGAGGTGGGACTTCCCCTGTCCGGGCTAGTGCGGGGTAGGGAGACCCCGTCACAGATACCAGACTAATCAAATTCTACTCTCCACTGGAACAGTGTGCAGGGTCTTCAACATCAGCCATCCACTCAGGTCAGCCTAGTAACACTCTCTTCAGGGCTGTCCCTAGCTATTCTATGGCCCTACGCAGCCCCCCTGCTGGGGATGGAGTGGGGCCCCAGGCCTCTGCGGGGGGTGGGAGAGGTGGGGCTGGTTTGTGGGACAGGGGGAACCACCCCCCAGCACTCACCGGCGGTGCAGCTGGGGCCGGGTCACTGCACTTCCCACCACCGGTGAGTGCAGGCCCGGCCCCACTGCAGCGCTCAGGGGAGTGGGGTCAGAGCTGAGTCAGGAAGGAGCAGGAAGGGGGCGAAGCAGGTTGGAGGCCTTGGGGAAGGGGTAGGAAGAGGTGGGGCTGGGGCTGGGGCTGGGGCAGAGCAGGGGCGGGGGCTTTGGGAAAGAGGCAGAGCAGGGGCTGGAGCAGCACTCAGCTGTGCAGGGCACCAGGAAATCTTGTGCTCCAAATTTCTTGGTGCCCTACGCAGCTGTGTACTTTGCATATGGGTAGGGACGGCCCTGACTCTCTTGCATGAAATCTCTCTCAGAGACAAATTTCTATTGTAATTTTGATTAAACATAGATATACAGTAGTGATAACCCCAAGAAATCATATGGTACATCATGCACCAAAGAACTGATTTAAAACCAAATATGTTTGGGGTTCTTTGCATTTTCATTTTGGTGTCTGAGCCTTTAGGGGTGCACCAGACTCATATTTTCACTTTTTTTCCAAAACCACAAGTTAAAATCTTTTTTTATCGGTATACTTAATGAAAACTGTGATTCTCAAGCAATCATTTGATCCCAGAAGCGTGTGCTTTCAAAATAAAAACACCAAATACTGCCATCTTCATGGTAAAATTGCAATAGTCGGTAACACTGGTTATATGTATTTGTCTACCTAGACACATATGATGCTGGTATCAATGACAATTGCACTGAATACAGTTAAGGATGTGTTTACATTTTTTTTCTGGATACAGGCCTTAGTTTGCAAGCTGAAATTGCAACCACTGATTGACTGTTACCACTCCGAAACGTTCCATATATCTAAAGTGGCCTTAGGTTCCAATGACAATTAATACCATTTTGGACTTCCCATTTTATGTTCCTTTCATAACTTTTAAATTAAAAAATAATAAACCTAATGTCTGTAACTAATTCTCCCATTCTGTGAACACTGAACCACAAGATTTTTGGAGGTAGCTGCCCTGGGACATCTGTAAGGTGTTTGGTAGATGCTGCCAGGTTTATCGGCTGAGGAAGTCTTGATTTTTTGTACCTCACAGGTGCCAACCTTAGTTCAAAGGCTTTTCTCTTTGGTAAATATCTTCATTCGGATACATTTCGGCGCTGTCCTTCATTCTGACAAGTTTACTTTTTTCCCCTTCCAAACAGGGTCATCGTTTGCTGTTGGCAGGTGCCCCTCCAACCTTGGTTCCCCAGCCCCCCAAATTTTCGTAGCCCTTTGCCAGGGGTTGTGTGAAAAACAGCCACCAGTCAGATTTAGCCATCAGGTTTAGGTAACAGTGGTGGTTTCTGATACTTTCCATATCATGTCTTGCTTTCCTATCTGAATTAACTACCACATGGTCAGGGCCGGCTCTAAGATTTTTGCCGGCCCAAGCGAAAACAAAAAGCGCCGCCCCCCCCTCCCCCCGAGCGTCGCGTTGCCCAAGTCCCTGCCCCCCCAGCACGGCGCCACGCCTCCCAAGCCCCGCCCCTGCCAGTGCTGCCCGGCCGAACCAAAAAAAACCCCCAAAACAAACCCCGAGTGCCGCCCCGTCCCGAGGTGCCGCCCCAAGCACGTGCTTGGTGGGCTGGTGTCTGGAGCTGGCCCTGGCTATCCCACTCTGCAACTGGCTGCAGGGTGCTTTGGGAAGGGTTTGCAGTGCCTCATGGGCAGGTACAACGTCACATGATGCAGGTTTCTCAGCCCCATCGTTCCATGGGCATCCTACCAGGTTTCTAGTCACGTTTCAACTGCCCTGGTAATCCCTGAGCCAGCCATCTGGGTCAGAAAGCAGGATCCTGCAGTGCTCTACAGCACTGTGCTGTGTGTTATGCGCACAAGGCTGCAAGAGGAGCTCAATGTGGGGGCGATTCACCATCACCCTGACCCCAGCCTCCTCCTTGTAGAAGTGACAGGTCTGTCGTTCCGCACCAGGGGCAATTATTTGCCTCCTGCTCTGCCTGCCGCAGCAATTTGGGTTTTACACGGCCCTGCCGCGTGTCCGTATCACAGCCCTTCCCCTCCATCCCTGCACAAGTTCCAGTGGCTGGATCGGAGCTGGGCCTCCTCTCCCTACAGACTCATGAGATCCACCATCTCCTGGAGACTCCAGGCAGGAGCCATTTGCTGCGTGGAGCCGACCTGCTCAGCTGGGCAGTTGCTATGTGAGCTCTCCACGCTGAGCAAACAGGAAGAGCAAGTTCACACCTTCCTGGGGCTTTAACAGGGGAGCAGAGTTCACCTGGGTACCTGGCTGCCGGGCAGCAGGGTTCAAAATGGTGACCAGGGCGGGATTCTGGGATTGACACCTCATGGAGGCCACTTAGGGCAATACAAACAACACAGAGTTCACACTGACATTGTGTCACTCTAACTACGTCGTCCTAAGCTCCACGCCTCTCCTCAAGGGGGGGGTTATTATGCCAGCATAACATGCGAGTCGAAGCAGCGGGAGGAGCATTGCAGTGTGTACACCTGCATAGTAAGGTTGATGTCAGCTGCCTTATGTTGACAAAACCGTGTCATGTAGACAGGGCCTTTGAAAGACCAGGAAGTGGTTACGGTGAATAGCCCTGGGGCAGCCAGATGTAGCTCTGCTGGCCCAAACGCGCTTGTTAAGGAT
This sequence comes from Mauremys reevesii, assembly GCF_016161935.1. Lineage (NCBI taxonomy): Eukaryota > Metazoa > Chordata > Testudines > Geoemydidae > Mauremys > Mauremys reevesii. The sequence goes on along the minus strand of NW_024100781.1, from coordinate 47,659 downwards.
TCACAAAGGAGCTCAGGCACCTAGAAAATCAATCAGCTGCCAGTCTTGTGAGTGGGGCCTGATCCTGCCAGCTTGCCAATCAGATTGGGTCCCATTCAAACATCTGTCCAGCGGAGGTGGAGAAGGTGGTGTTCCAATCACTCTGTCATTATTTATCTAAAGGCGGCGGCGGCAGCTATCTCTCGATACAAGGATGATGTCTGCCAGGGGGAAAAGATGTTAACACCCTTGGCAGAAGCCTACATGTTGTGAAAGTTACTGGTAACCCCCCTTAACAACTAACAGTTCAGCCATTAGGGGGAAGCAGAAGCCTCACATACACAGTAACCTGAACTTTTGAACTGTCTTCTCTCTTCTGCCTTAAAGCAGGAGAAACTAGCTCCAAACCGGTTTTCACTGACCAGATAACAGAAGTACGGGGTCTGACAACCACCAATCAAGTGTTAACACGGCAAGGGTCTTTGTCTGAATGTGTATAAAAGGTTTGTGAAATTTGTATAAGACAGAGTTTTTTTGTACCAAGGTACAAGGCTCTCCTTTCTTCTGCAGAATAAATCAACCTTTCCTTATCCCTGTCTGGCTGTCATTGGCTCTCAGCTAGGCAGACCTGATATTTTGGTAACAATGTGAAATCTTTTAATGTGAGGGAGCCAGTGTGCAGGTGGCAACCTCCTGAAACTTGAGAGGAAAGAGCCCTGGATTCGGTAGCAGAGTAGTCCAAAACAGTCAGAGGTCTCTGTGCTGCAGCAGCCCTCATCTGCCTTTACAGTCGCAGAGAATTGGCACATCCTCAAATAGACCTGTTCTGCCATTGGGGTCTTCAGAAGTTTGGACTCCTATGGGGTTTGACTCTCCACCCCACAGGGCTGAAGCACCAAGACCCCCTCCCCACAGGGCTGAAGCCCTGAGCCACAACAGGTGCCTTTCATGGGGCTGAAGCCCCAAGATCCCCTCCCCACAGGGAGGAAGCCCAGAGCCCAGGCAGGCCCCTCCCATGGGGCTGAGGCCACAAGCCCCGACTCTCAAATGCCACTTTCTGTCTGAGGGGCGGCCAAACTTACTGACCCTCCAAGTCACAGTGTCTGGTGTCTTGTTCTCCTCGGAGGGCCACCCTCGGCGAACAGTTCTGAGGGGCTGTTCAGACAAAGCACAGTCCAAACTTCTGAAGCTTTCCTGGGTGAATCCTCACTTCTTGAGTATTCTGAAATTAACTAGGTGCAGCAGGGGTGGCCAACCTGTGGCTCTGGAGCACATGCAGCTCTTCAGAAGTTAATATTCGGCTCTTTGCATAGGTGCCGACTCCAGGGCTGGAACTACAGACAACTTTCCAATGTGCCGGTGGGTGCTCACTGCTTAAATCGTGGCTGTGCCCCAGGCCCTGACCCCATTCCACTCCACCCTCCTAAGGCCCCCACCTCTTCCCATGCCCTCACTCCTCCCACCTTCCCCCTCAGAGCCTCCTGCCCACCACAAAACAGCTGATCGCGGTGGGCAGGAGGTGAGGGAAGGGAGGGGGAGGCACTGATCGGTGGGTCCACCAATGGGTGGGAAGCGACGGGGCGGGGAGCTGAGGGGGGGCTGCTGACGTATTACTGTGGCTCTTTGGCAATGTACTTTGGTAAATTCTGGCTCTTTCTCAGGCTCAGGTCAGTCACCCCTGAGTTACAGTCTCATCTTCAGTGATGTTGTATAAATCTCTGTCCCTCTTGTGTTCCCTTTTCTTCTCCCTTCTCGTTCATACTGTTCATTACTCACCATTTTTCTAGCCCTCGTTTCCCATCCCTGTTTATTTCTCTGTGTCTCTTACACTCTCCTCTGATCCCTGTCACAGACCATCCCCCTCATGTTCTCCATTCTTCCCCCGAGCTTATCCCTTCCCCTCACTGGCTCTGGTCCTTTCCCCTCCAAAGTGTTTTCCTTTCATTGGTTTTATATTTAATTTTCACCCTTTCTCCAGGACTCTTTGTTTCTTTTGTTCTACTTTATCTTTTCCTTGTGTTTTCTCTGTTCCTTCTGACTCAGCCCAGCCTGGCCCCTTTGACTCTCACAGTGTTGCTAACTCCAGAACGTAAAAATCATGAGGCAGAACTGAAATTGACTCCCCAAAACATGAGGTTTCCAAAAAAAAAACATTATATAATGTAGCCTGGTTTATTTTATGATTTTTTAACACTCCCTGTCCATGCCCCATGGGTGTGACAAATACAGTGGTGCCAACCCTGCATCTACAGGGGAAGGTGACTTGGGCCCCTTTGGCAGGAGCTCTGGCTGGGAAATCCCAGTGAGATCTAATCCCACAGATCTGTACAAACCACTCCCTGCTGCTGCTTCTCCCCAACCCCCAAACCCTGATTGATTAATGCTGTGTCCCTGCCACCCCCACCTCCGCCTGTTCCCAGCCCGGCTGTTAGTGCTGCCCCCTGCCCAGCCCCCACCTCTGCCCCACAGGACCCCTCTGCCCCCCTGCAGTCCCCGAGAGTCTTCCCCCTCCCATCCCTGGGGCTGCAGAGAGTGAAGGGAAGGAACTTCCAGCAGCCATAGAGATGAAGAGAAAGGGGCTGGGTAGATGGGAGTCCTCCAAGATCATAGAGACTTGGGTCCATGTGGCTAAAGAGGCTGATTTCCAGTTCCTCTTTCTGCTGTGTCTCAGGGACACAGTCTGAGCCGGGATCCCCGCCCCAGCCAGAGCCAGGGTCGGATTCTCCCCCCAGGGACGGAGCCGGGCGGGAAAGTGAAGATCGGGGCCTCGTCACCAGCATCGATAAATGTCACCTGCCCCCGGTCACAGTCCAGACAAACCTGGATCCTGCTGGGGGCCTGTCTCAGGGGCAGGGGGGTCACAGGGGAGGTGAGAGCCTGGAACTGACCCCCCAACCGCTGCACAGCCCAGATCCCCCCCTCAGGGCTATGGCTGATCTGTCCCTTCTTCCCCACAGACACTCTGGCCACCCCCACAGCCCAGCATCCCCCATCTCCCACCTCCACCTCCCAGCAATGTCTCCCTGAGGTGAATCCCTCACAGCCCAGCACACAGGGCCGAGTGTCAAATCTCTCAGGGTTGTTGGGCAGTCGCTGCCGTGTGTCTCCCCATCTCACACTTTTCCAATCCTCAGACAGGACGAGTTTGGGATGAGCCGTGTCTGGATCCAGAGTCACATTCACTGGGGAGAGAGAATCAGAGTGTTAGGGGCAGAGCTCGGCCCTGGGGGAAGCTGGGACCATTTCTTACACTCCCCAGCAGCCCTGTTCTGGCTGGGACAGGCCTGGATCCCAGGGAGCTGCCTCTGCCCTGGGCATCTGAGACTGAGCAGAGGTGTCAGTGCAGTTCCTGGGCATGAACTCAGCACTAATGTTGGTGTCAGGAGTGTTTGTGTGACTTCAGCGTGGGAGCTCCCCACTCTGCAGTGTGTTGTTAGGGCCATGTGTGTCATGGTCAGTATCGGTTTGGTTGGTAACTTTAGCTACAATCTCACGAAGACATTTTCTGATAATTTAAAGACAATCTCCAGCTGCAATCTCACCCTGTCTGAATGTTCCTAGGAATCCTCCTCTTTTTGTCTCCAGTGCAGATGGCAGAGTGTCTGGAGGGAGAAAGGAGAAAGGAGACGAGATTTCAGGCTTTCATATTTATAAAAGCATCCCCACTCTGAACTCCTAGAGCTGTCTTTTAATTATGACAGAGAAACGCACCAAGAAATTTAATATAAAAAGGTCTGAAACCATCTCTTTCCACTCTCATTCAGATTCAAGCATCTCCCAGCAATGGGACCAACATCCTTGCAGCTTCACAACCATCCCAGGACAGACAATCTGTCAGTGAGATTTACTTTTCCCCTTCTCACTCCCTCCCCCACTTCAGACTCCAGTTGGTTTGTCTCATTTATTTACTGCCTTTTGTCATAACCTAGACCCAGATCATGGAAAGACTTTGGCATAAAGGTAACTTTACCCACTTTGGTCCCTTTGACACTACCAGGATGTTGAGAGTTTGTGAAATCCTGGCTCTAATTGTGAGCTGCTGGGTTTGTTTACTCATCATCTCTACGGAGAGTAGCACTAGGGGCCTCGTCCGCCATAGGAAGAAATAGAAATAATAGTAATACCATTTTATAAATGTGGAAATTGAGGGGTGACTCTGCTATTCAGTGGCTGCAGGGGCCGGTGCAGACCTTGGCACAGGCTGAGGAAGTTCTGAAGCCAGCCATAGCTACATCCCTATGACAATGGTCCCCATGTGTCTTGCCCAGTGTGTCAGAGGCCCAGCTTTACACTGCCCATGTCCCTCTATCCCTCGTCCACCCCACCCTCTTCCACCCACCCTCAGCACCCCACCCCATTCCCAGCCCTCTCAGGAACATGCCTTGTGCCTGCAGCTGCTGTGGAGGAGGCACAAGAGGCCCCTGTGCTGGAGGGACATTTGGCCCAGACTAGCTGCCGTACAGGACCAGAGCCCAGTGATGGGCAGGGTCCAGCTTTAACAAATGGCCTTTAATTTAAGGTCTAGATTTTGGGTGACAACTTTTAGGCACCTGGGGCCTGGTTCTCATAGGGGTTGGGAATCTGCAACTCCCACTGACTCTACCTGCAGCTCTGGAGCTCATGGTTCAGGAGCACCTCTCCTGCAGCTCTCTAGTTGGGAGACAGAATCCCAGGTGCCCCAGATTAGGCCATTTTTGGGAATTTGGGACTGAATGTTGTGACCTTTGGTAAGTCATGCATTCATGTGAGACTTCCTGAGGCCTGGGCCTCTGCTACATGTGCTCCATTTGTCTGCTTTCCACTAGTTATTAAGTAAAGTATTGAGAATTGGAACAAGGTCATTTCTTATACACCTCTACCCAGAGACCCAAAATGTACTGCCCAGGAGCAGTTAGCAAAGTCCAAAACCCCCTATGCAGAGAACAGGGTCAAAGTGACCTATACATAATCAGTGGCAATAAACCAATCAGAAAAGAGACCAATAACATGAAAATAGCTTGTATAGCAAAAGCCCTGCCAATTAAAAAGTTCATGCATGTTTATTGTATGAGTTGTATAAGATACTTAATATTTGTAACAGTCCAAGATGATTGAAAAACTAAAATATATAATTTGGATCTGTAAAGAGGAATCTGAACTTCACAGGAATTTCCTGTAATCCACCTATGCCCCAGAAGAAGGTAACTGGCCACTACTTCTTTCAGTATGTCTGTAATTTCTTACTTTAATAGTAATTGCAATGGCAAGGCATGCTTGTGGTACAAATAAAGGTTTGGATTAGTCAACTGGAGCGTCTTGGACCCCAAGTACGTGGTACTCTCACCCAGCTATTAAATAGATCCATCATCTAATTATCAACCAATTGACCAGACCCATTCTATTCCCACAGTCTCAGCGGCTCATCCCAATTTCCCCTCCTAGATCCCTTCTCAGTACCTTTGAACTTCCTGAGAGTCTCCATGAGAGCAACATTTTTCTGGTAGAAATCACTGAGTCTTAATTCTAACTTAGGAGAAATCTCCTCTGGCTGCTGGAACTTCCCCTTCACAGACCTAGAGAGAAATAATTCCACATGATTATATTTCATTTATTGACTCATTATAAATTCTTGCTAGTGGATTACTGTTCTAATGGGTCTGTAATTCCTCTACTTCTCGCAGCCTCAGAGCAAGGCCGTGGCAGTGAAACCTTCCTCCCAAAAGGTCCCATTATTATTCTTCAGCACTGGCCTGGAGAGTCTAGCTCCAGGGACAAAAGGGGAATTGCGTCTCTATGGCCAATTCACTCCTTGGCCTCCATGCTCTGAAGCTGTAGAAATCTGCCTCTAGGAACTAGACTGAGGCACCAACTCCCCCCTTCCCAGGTCATTCCACACAAGTCTCCAAACAGCCCTCAGCTGGGGAAGACTCTTGACCACTGCTGCCCTGGGCTGAATGGTGACCAGGGTCCCAGCAGTGACAGGCCCATATTCCATCCCCAAAATCCTTGGGCAGCCAGTCCCCCAGGGATGTGACATCTCTAGGAAATACTTGAGGTCAGTCCTTCCCACTGAATGGAGAATTCCAGAGTCTTCTATAAAAGGGTAAGTACCTCAAGATGAAGTTGATCAGAGAGATTTTTATACAAAATATGACCTTCCCCACAAATTTGGCTGTAGAGCCCTGGGGAGAAGCGGTGGTAACATCACCACCAAGTTCTTTCCCAGCATTGCGAAGTGTGAGGGGAGTGAGAGAGCCACGTACCTGCTGAAGGTGTTTCTGACGTCCTAGAGGAGAGAAATAGAGAGAGGGAATTTCAGTCTCCCCTGACACACTTAGAATTCCAGAAGAAGTGATTTAGCAAGTATGGTGGAAAAAGGCTGTAATCTGGCCCCAGGGCCATGCATTTACTGAGCTAATGAGGCTTTTCCACCTTTTACATCACAGTGTCTGTAACATTTCAGAAATAATAGTCATTCACATCTCTGCAATACACAGTGAGTTACACAGTGATCTCTGACTGCTGGGCTCCTGTGCCCATGTTTTAGGAGCAGTCTTGTCCCTGTGGTGGAGTCTGGAGTATTTCTAACTCAGTCTCACCTGCAACGATTCAGTCACTGGCTTCTGACACTTCCCCTCCATCTCACTGATCACGTTATCGAGACGGGAAATTTCCTCAGATAATTTACTGACATTTTCATTCTGTATCTTCACTATCTCCTTGTCCAGCTTCTCTAGCTGGGCCAGCAGGAGTCGCTCTTGTTCCTCCAGGAACTGCCGCAGTTGCTGAAATTCAGACACAATCTTCTGCCTCTCGGTTTGTGTATTTCTCTGTGAAGGAAAATAGGGCAAGGGCTGGTCAGGGACATGGGTGGAGCCTGGGGTCCTTTCATAGCGCGCTGAGTGTATAGGAGGGAGAATTTTTTTCCAAATTCTAAGTCATCTGACTATGAACGATATCATGTGGTTACTAGAGAGAGAATTATCTCACATCTTTCCATTTGGCCCCAGAATCTCATAACGGGACGTTCCCATGTCTGACATGGTCTGGATAGTGCATTATCAATGGCTTTGGCGATGGAGATTCAAAGAAGTGGGTGGTGACAATACAAAAATACTAAGGACTGTAAAACAACACATCTGGACAACACCCTCAGGCAGGGCCGGCTCTAACATTTTTGCTGCCCCAAGCAAAAAAAAAGAGCGCCGCCCTGCCCCTGCGATCGCCGCCTGACCCCTCCCCGAGCGTCGCACCGCGCCGTCCAAATCCCCGCCCCCCCAGCACCGCGTCAGGCCGCCCAAGTCCCCGCCCCACCAGCACCACTTCGTACCACCCAATCCCCGCCCTCCCAGTGCTGTGTCGCGCCGCCCAAGTCCTCGCCCCTCCCCAACTGTCACACCGCCCAAGTCATCCTACCCACCCCCAGCACCGCCTGGCCAAACCAAAACCAACAAAAACAAACCCCGATCGCCGCCCCCTCCCAAGGTACTACCCCAAGCACGTGCCTGGTAGGCTGGTGCCTGGAGCCAGCCCTGCCCTCAGGCATAAAAAGTGAATGACAGGAATGAAGAGATTGTCAGAGCACAACAGGACTGTAAGCCAGAAATGAGCAGAGGGATAATTGTTCAGTCAAGAAACGAAGACTTCACAGCCAGGGACACATGTCTCTATTTAAGCTGGAAGTTAAAACAGTAAACAAAGAGGATTCCTCAAGCTATAACTGAACATCCCCCAAACTCTGAGCTAACAGACAATGAAAACTGTGAAACTGAGGCGTGAATGTGTAACAGGGGGGGCGCTGTTTTAGTGCACTGGATTTTCTAATTCAACATTCTGTTATTTCATTAATGTAAATTGTTTCCTATGAAGAGAGTTCAATTACACTAACAGTAGTTAATATACAATAGATAATAATAGTTACAGTAGTTTATGTCAGTGGGTTTCAACCTGTGGTCCATACAGACAATAGATTTCCAAAGGGGTCTCTGCAGCCCCAGTTCAAAATTATCAAATGCAAAAAGGTTGAAATCCACTGGTTTATGGTGTAGGCCTAAATGGTAATTCCTGCTAAAACAACTAATTTTGATTTACTTGTGATTATTCCCCACTTAACGGATTTCTGCTTTACCCCAACTGATTGAGATAAAAATAATTGGGCCTCTAAATTGCCCTGCCTCTCGTTATTGCTCTGATTCAGAATGCCCCTTCATCTGGGCTCTTTACAAATGCAGGTTAATGATGATAAGTACCTACCAGATATTCCTGGCTTCTCTTCTCTCCGCTCACTTTAAATCCCAGGAGCGTTTCTCTCTCTTCCTTCAGCGTCTTCAAATGGGCTTGAATCTTCTCCTGAAGAAACAGAGACTGACTTGAGTGGTATTATTTTTATTGTTAGGAGTGAGAGTGTGGGTGGGAGCTTTTCCAACACAAACAAACACTCTACTGATGAATGGAGAACCCAGTAGGTTTACAATATCAGCGATACCAAAGAATTAAAGTCATATTAATGGATGCTGGGAGAGTTTCATTTTCAGACTCCTTGAAATTGTTTGACCTTTTCCCCCCATTGATTTATACCAACATCACACTGGCGTCACATCCTTGGATTTTTCTTTCACTATGAAATATTCTGTTTTTGAGGAGGCTAAACAAACAAAGTGATACAAATCCCAGAAACCTCCTGGGATTCTCAGAGGAGACTGATCTCCACTGAATTTCAGCCCTGAACCCTGATAGAATTGACTTGGGCACTAGGACAAACCACATTAGGTGTTTTCATTGTTGTCAAGAGCAGTCGGGGTTTGCCCTAGTTCTGTCCTGGGCTCTTACAGAGGCAGCGCTGCCTGGGTACCTGTTCCCCAGCTCAGCTCCCAGAAGCAGTGAGTTCCAGAGATTTCAAAATGCTGCACTGTGGGAGAGCAGTGTGAGGATTAGTGGAACCACTTCAGCTGGTTCTTCAGCCTGACACAGTCACCACCGCCCAAGGGTTAGTTTTGCTACAATCCAGTCTAATCCCCATGGTATTTGGCATGGACCTGCGCTGTCTGGGGCCCTTTTGTGTGAGGACTCAAGGCGCTTGGAGTCCACATGGTGTTTAGGACAGTGATCTCCTCTAGTGCAGGCCGGCGGCATCAGAATTTAACCCGACGTGGAGCAGCACAGGAGTTCAGACCCAGTGGAAAACATCATCTCCCTGCTGGGCCTGCCACCTTTATCAAGGCATCTTTCCCTCTAATGGCCTTTCTTAATTATTGCTCAGTCAGGACACGGCGATAGCTGATTACTCCCAGTTCTGGGTGATGCAGGTTTGGCAGAAAACGTTTCCACTCTCCAGAGTGACAGGTTCGACAGGTTCTCTGAAATACTCCAGACAGATGGGACAAGTAGGTTCATGCTGGAATTTTTCCACAGGCTCCCTCTGTGGAGAGCTGGACTCAGCCCTGCGGTACAGGAGCTACCACTCCCGTCCCCACAGGGCTGCCCCTCCGCACCAAGCCCACAACCCATCTACAACTTCTCATGACTCACTGGTGGGTCACAAACCACCATTTGGGAAATAGCACCTAAGGGGGTCTCAGCTCCCTAACCCTGATTCTGAAGTTTCTGCCGAAGTCCACAGGAGGGAGAGGAGACTGAGCCATGGACTCCCGCTTGTGCCTGCTACAACTCCATCACCTAAAACATTCCCCATAGAAAAGTACAGGCACCTAAGGATGCACCATGGAAAATGGACAGCTTTGAAATCTGGATGACCTATCACAATTGCCAGTGTATGCAAACACAACCCTCTTTAACTGTCCCCCGCTCCCAGCCCCGGTTCTTTCTTTATCTACCTGCTGCAGATTGTCTTCCTTAGACTGTGGGCTCTTTGCCTGACTTGGGACTGGGGACGTATGTGTACCTGGTCGTGTGGGTCCCTTTTGAAGGCACTTAACACCACTTTGACCCCTCCTCTCTCCACTGTGCAATAACAGAGCCAACTTTGACTCCACTAGGAGTCTTGTTACATGCTGCAGAGCTGAAATCTCTGATACCTGGGTCTAAGCATTAGACCTCCCTTGGGCTAGTGGTGCACCAGCACTGAGGCTCCCCTGCTACCAGCTAAACTCACTGAGCGCTGAAGTTACTAAGAGTTGAGATCACTGAGAGCTGTGTTAAGTTGGGGAGGCTGAAGACAAGTTGGTGAGTGGCTAGCAGGACGGCTGGCAGAGAGGCACGGGAGAGTGGAGCTGACAGCAGGACGGCTAGTGGATTAGGTCCTGCTTTGAGCAGGGGGTTGGACTAGATGACCCCTTGAGGTCCCTTCCAACCCTTACATTCTATGATTCTATCTCTGTACAGTGCCTGGCACAACACAGGGCCCTAATCTCTCATTGGGGCCCAGAGATGCCACTGCAATAGAAATCAGAACATTCTATTGATTACAAATTATTATTGTCATTATTAATGTCAAGATGGAAATCTTTATGGGCATATGGTTTTCACACTGAAATCTATGGCCAAAATCTCCAAATTGAAATCTGCAGGCCTAGGACTCTCTCCTGTGGCCTCAGGAGCTGTGGATGAGGAACAATGCTGGTCACAGGGTGTCTGGCCCTAGAAAGAGAGAGGGGTCTCAGCCCCACCTGTGATGAACCAGTTCTCCTCCCCAGGTGGGGAGAATGAAGGAGCAGTGATTGGGAGAGAGGGGGGTGTCATGTAATCCAACCAGCCCTGGGGTAGGTAAAACAGAGGCCTATGGAAAGCCAGAGGGAGGAGGCCTTGGATTTTCTTCAGGGTGATAAGGCCGAACTCCAGACTAGAAGACCTGGGAGTCACTGCTGGGAGAGCAGGGGTGTTACTGGCCACAGAAAAGCCCTTGTGGATTCTGTCTTCCTCGAGTGCGTCATGTTCCCCTCCTCCCTCCCAGTGCTTGCTACCACAAATCAGCTGTTTCATGGCAAGAAGCACTGGGAAGGAGTGGGAGAAGCGAGCCGCGACATGCTCAGTGGAAGAGGTGGAGGCGGAGGCAGAGTGGAAGTGATCTGAGGTGGGTGCAGAGCACTCACCAATTTTTCCCAATGGGTGCTCCAGCCCCAAAGCACCCGCGGAGTCAGCGCCTATGCTTGCAGGATGGGAGCTCCACTCCTGTGCCCCCGCCCAAAGTCTCATGAGGGTGGAGCCCTTCCTGTCTGTGTGAGGAGCTCTGCAGGAAAAGGTTGAAGAGGATAAGTGCCAGCAGAACAGCCCCAGCTACATCCTACTGCTCCTCAGCCCCAGGAGAGAGGAGCACAGACCTGGTATTTATAGCTTTGGGAAGGGGTGGAAGTGGGGAAGGGCAGAGAAGGGGGGTTATTCAGTGCCCAGGACTCTGTGTATGGGGAGCAGGAGGGGTGGGGTGCGGATTCATCACTCCCCCTCCCTCCAACATGTCAGCCTTAGGATGTTTATGGAGAGCCACACTTCTCCACCTGCATGAGCCTTGGGAGGATTCCCAGTTGCTGGGAAACCCCCCTAGGCCTGAAACCCCTCGTTCCTCTCCAATGGAGCTCACTGAGTGGCTGTCTGGGGCTAAAGGAAACTCTAATGCTGGGTATCAGGGGGTAGCCCTGTTAGTCTGTATCTACAAAAACAACAAGGAGTCTGGTGGCACCTTAAAGACTAACAGATTTATTTGGGCATATAAGCTTTCGTGGGTAAAAAAACCTCACTTCTTCTAATACTGGGGGAAGGTGAGTTTCCCAAGGCTCTGGTTATAAAAATAACAATAGGTTATTTTCCTACCTTGAATTCTTCGGCAGCTTCCTTTGCAGGAATGACTGTGTGATCTCTGTGCTCCTGGGATCTGTCACACACCAGGCAGATGGGGATTTTGTCCTCTTTGCAGAACAGTTTTAGAGGCTCCTTGTGTTTCTCACACAGTCTCTCTGGTTCTGGTTCCCTCCCTGTCTGCAACCCAAGTTCTCTGGCTGCTTCCACAACATTCCTGAGCTGCCTGTTCAGCCTGAGGTTCCTCTGGGGAAAGATCTCTCTGCACTGAGGGCAGGAGATATCAGTAGCGAATACCCCCCAGCACTGGGTGATGCAGGCTCGGCAGAAATTGTGATCACAGTCTAGAGACACCGGCTCTTTAAAATAGTCCAGACAGATGGAACAGGTCAGTTCATCCTGGAGACTTTTTGCTGGATTTGCAGCAGCCATGGCCTCTAGTGCAGGAAAGAGACAAGAGAGGAGTTTAGTTTCACTTCCTTCTCCTCAGAAATGGGCTGATTGAACTTTGTACCATTAGGTGTTTCCTTTCTGGGTGCAGTTTCATGTGATTTCTGTTGGGGACTTTAACCCCGACAGCAAAATTCGTTGTCTGATCACAGAGAGACAGGCAACACCAGCAAGGTCCGATCTAAAAGCTCTTTATTGACAAGTGCACGCGTCAGTAAAGAGCAACTCGTCTCCAGTGAGAACCAGCCTCTCTTTACAGCTTAGCATTAGCCTATATAGACAGTTTTATTACGTCATACATCACTCACTTGAGCAAAACCCACCCCCCTTTATTTAACAACTTAAAACTAGACACTTTTAATATACACACATGCCTAGACTTTATGTCTACAACTTTAGATTATTAATTATATCTTAACAAAACCCCAAAAGTTAGAAATACAAGGGAGTTTTAAACAAACCTATAACTCAACCAGAGAGTTAAAATCTGAACCGTGGGATGCTAGAGTTTCTTATCAGTTCTTCAAACACTGTCCTTAGCACAGCTGATGCTATGCCAGGAATGCAATCCCTGGCTTATCTCATGTTTTCCAGGGCTTTGTGAAACAATGCTGCTTCTCAGTACTTTTCCACTCTGGGATTACCCAGAAACCTCTGTTAGCCTGACTTCAGTCAGGTTGGCATAACTGGTTTTGTGCTACATCTTTATTCAGGCCTAACATTTCTTCTCTGTGGACTGTAAAGAGCCCTTGAATGAAGTGTGATGAGTCTAAATTGTCACCAGCTCCTCCGAAACATGTGCCAGGCCCCAAATTTTGGACTAGTCCCTTAGCTCAAAAAGGGATAACAAGCGACTGGGGGTTTCACTGCCTGACATGAGGATCTGGTGGAGCAGCCTGGAAAGGTGGGTGAGAATCACAGCTGCTGACTCCTACTGCCTGTTCCCTACCTGGCCTTCAGCCTCCTCAGGACCCATGTCTCTCTGGTGCTTGTGTAACCCACTGGGGTGTGTGTGGAGCTGGTACAGTTACAAAGGGTTGAATATTTAGCATAATCTGGGGCAGCCTGTGCTTTTAGCTCTAGGGGTCCCTGGTTCAGTGCTGGGTGCGCTGACCAAGAGAGCAGCCGTCACCCCTGTTCTTAGCCTGGCGGCTCCTGCTTCTGTTTCCCTGCACAGTCTCCCCAACTCCCGGCTCTCTGCAGATGGCAGCAGGTGTGAGGGGAGCTGGCGCTGGGGCTCCTGCACTGTACAGGGGATGGGCTAACCAGAGATCTCCTGTCCCCAAGGCTCTCAGGCCACTTGTCCAGTCTGGCTGCAGGAGGATCTGGGGAAAGACAGAGGGCCTGGGAGAGTCTGTGCGGGGCAGCCACCTGGGAGCAGAAATGGAAATCCAGCTGTGCTGAGAAAGGAACGCTTGCCAAGGATGTGGCTGGTTAAAAGGGCTGTCATGTAGTGGGATACAATTTTGAAGACTCTTTAATGCAGTGCACTTGGGAATTCCTACATTCCTGCAGCTGGATGCTGTGAGCTGAAATTATTTTCTTACAGGGGAAGGCTGGCACTAATCCTTGTTTTGCTGGAGAATGAATGGCTGGAGATCTGGAGCCATCAGTCACACGCCTTCATTCTGCTGCTGCTTCCTGTGGCTGGGCACTGCAACCAGGACTCTATTGTGGCAGAGTGGATCTGAGATCAGAACAGAGCCGGTGCAACCACTAGGCGAACTAAGCAGTGGCCTAGGGCAGTAAGTGGTTGGGGGCTGTCCTAGGCATAGGCAGCTGGGTAGGGCACCTGAAAATTTGTGGCACCACTGGGTCTTAGTGTCCACCCTTCGGGTTTTCCTATCCTTGTTCTGACCCTTCCTGCAGGCTCTGAGTCTTCCAGAGAAGGGGATCTAGTAGTTAAAAGAGAAAAAGCCTCCAGCCTGCCAGACATATTAGTACAACACTGAAACTGTTAAAGAGCTATTCAAGGGTAATGAAGCCATTTAACAGACATTTGCCAACCCCCAGATATCTACTGTCAGTTTCTGAATGTACTGACCAAAACAGTTGTGCATGACGCTCTCTGAGCTAAGAGGTGAAAACATTATAAGTTTATTCAGGGAATGTCAGTCTACAGGACCTTAGTTTAAAATTTGCTTTAAAAATATTTTCATTAGTGAGTTGGTGAAGATTATAAAATCACATCTCTAAAAAATCCTTGCATAGATTTTTAGATGCACAATCATCTTTAGCCTTAAATGCTTGAATCTTCAGACATATGGTTTTTTAAATAAGTCCTTCAAAAGACCCCCCTTATCTAAAATACACGTTTTAATTATGATAGTAAAAAAACGTACTTCCAAAGTCTTTCTGTCCATCCATTTCTCCCTTCACCCCATCTTCTCTCCCTCCCCCGCACTGAAGGAAGCAACAGTCCTTTGCTTCCAGGTAGCTGGACAAAGAGTTTCCCTTTCTTTACTTCTGACTATCTGATGAACTAGTTTTAAGCAAAATCAGTACCTTACTGAGATATAAAATCCTTTGTTATGCCTAAAATATTTGGAAACATTTTTTAAAGTTGGTGAAATTTCATAAACACGTGCATTGTTTTGCACACACAGCAAATTACTGTTCCCTTTTTCTAAAAGCAATGAACATTGTTATGAACACACTAAACCTCTGTGACTGAGTAATTGAAAATAATGTCTGTTTCAGTGAGCTAAATATGTAGTCATCTGGAATGAGTACATTTAAGAGTACATTTAAAATCAGCTTAGAAATACTGATTAAGAAAATGTAAAACAGAGAAGAGCTGCATCATGTATTCCACACTATTTAATGTTGTATTCAGCAAGCCAGCTGACTCGCCCTTACTACAAAGTTTTTGCAAATAAATGTCTGACAAACTTCAGGACAGATCAAAAGACCCGTGACTGACATTTTTTATTCCCAAGTATAGTGCTTTTAATTAGGTACCTTCTGTACGTCCATTCTGCGTGAGGGAGAGGGTACAGGGGTCTCTGCAGGGAACGGTGACTCTCCGCCACCGTGAGGCGGGCTGGCCGTCTCATTATCCTTTGCTGCCTTGAGCCTCCCTCACCCCGCCGGGCTGCGAGCTCGGGCTGCCATGGGACATAGGGGCACCAGTTTAATAATACCGCATAGGGCCCCATAAATCCTAAGGGCGGCCCTGGGGGCACCAAAAAGCGGTGCCCTGGCTTGGCAGGGAGGAGCCGCCTTCCGGAGGCACCGGAGAGCCAGAGCATCGCCTTGCGGGGGCAGCGAGCCCCAGCCATGGAGGAGCCGGCGCGGCGCACAGGGCAGGAGCCCTGCAAAGGCGCGGGGCCCTGAGCCTGCTCCGGGAGGGGCAGCGGCTCACACTCCCGGGAGCAGCAGAGCCCGAGTGTGGTGAGGGGAGAGCTGTGGGGGTGCACAGGGGCCTTTGCCCACATGCATCTGCTGCAGGAGCCCCCAAAATGGCAGCTCCTCCCTGCCGAGCTGCTGCAGTGCCCCAAGCCCAGCAAAGCCAGTGAGTGGACTCGGGTTGGGGGCTGCCAGGGTGGGGAGGTCTCATGGGGGGGCTGTGCCCCCTCCAGGGGACTTCAGGGGGCGGGGAGGGGAGAACCTGGTCTGGGGAGCAGCCCCTGGGCACGGCTGGGCCCTGGGCAGGCTGGCCCCTGGGGTTTATAAAGGCTTGTTGGGATTTGCCCCTCAATGAACTGATGTTACAGGGGGGTGGGGCGCAAGGTGGAAGTTTCGCCTAGGGCGCTCTCTCTTGTGTGGATTGCCTGATGGGTAACAAGGCCTGACCTCCATATGAAGCTTTTTCCACAATCCAGGCACTTGTGGGGTCTCTCTCCTTTGTGGATTGTCTGATGTTTAAGAAGGGCTGACTGGTTTCGGAATCTTTTCCCACAGTCCACACTCCAGTAGGGTCTCTCTCCTGTGCGAACTGCCTGATGGTTAAGATGTGACCTCCGTATGAATTTTTTTCCACAGTCTAAGCACTTATGGGGTCTCTCTCCTGTGTGGCTTAGCTGGAGGTATCTATAATGTTTTTCTTCTGTTATTAAGGTCTGCACAGTTAGAGAAGATTTTCCCAGGGGCCAAGCATTGCAGGAGTTTCTCTCCAATATGGATTGTCTGATGTGTCACAAGCTGTTGACTCAGAATGAATCCTTTCCCACACCGCAGGCAGTGGCAGGGTTTCTCTTCTTGTCTCCTCCTGCACATTTAATGGATTCATCAACTTTCTTCCTTGGGTGGTTTCCCAGCAGCCTCTCTGACCTGTGCCAATTTCCCTAGGTTTCTCCTTCTTCCACACACTGGAAAAAATTCCCTGCAGCTCTTCCCACAAATATCCCCTGTGGTTCCACTTCACCAGGAGCTTCCTGATGATGATTCCCCTCCTCGTTCTCACTGTCTCTCTCAGCACCTGCTGGGAGAGAGACAATCCAGACAGGAGTCATTGTGCTGGGGGGAAAGAGGAATAGCACCGAGGAAAACCCAACACAACATAGTTTCAAAGACTCAAACAATAGGATTCTGCCACCACATCCCACCCAAACACTCACAGGGAAGGAAAATTGGAAAGGAAACTCCTGCAGCTAACAGGATGGGTGGAAAGCTGTGAGCAATATCTGCTGACTACAGCCCTGCCCTTGGTGAGATGAGGAAGGACTGAGGGTGGTTCCTCACATCATATTTTGGGGATTCTCAACTTTTTCCTTCATCAGCCAAATGGTTTCTGGGTCAGTCCTCACCTGTGTGGGTGCCTCTCGGGATCTCTCTTTCCTTGCAGGCTTGGAGATCAGGCACCCACAACTCTTCCCCTCGTTCCAGCCAGGTGATCAGATCAGATTTGGGAATGGGACCTCCTGCTCATAAGATAAAACCAGACCAGATCAGGGTGCATGGATTATTGAGAGAGTGTCTGTCACAAAGGACATTATGTGAGTGGAACTTTTTCCTGTGCTCTTCTGGGTGATCATGGAACCCAAGAGGTCGGGAACATGATCACTGAGCCCCCTTGGGAGAACCAGACGTCTGGGGAGGTGCGGGGAATTGTTATGCCCTCACTAGGAGTTTCCAGGATCCGTGCTCTTTGGGAGCCTTGCTGACACACACGTAGCTCTGGAGTTCAACCCCTGCCTATTTCTAAACCTGCAGAGCCCAGAAGGAAGATGCACAGGGATTCTATTTACAACTGAAAAACAACACAGACAGGACAATGAATGAATTTTGTCCTCCTGAAAGCTGGAGGGATGGGGATGAACTAGTATGTCCATTAGGTTGTGACACTGCATCCCACTGAAGGGGGTACAAAGATGCAAGCCTTTCTCACACGGCAGCTGTGCATTATGGAACCCATTCGCCTCTGATCTAACTGACCAGGGAAGAACCTGACCAGATTAAGACATGCAGACCCCACGGCTTCTAATAACCAAGGGAATGGGAATCCATTACCCAGGGAGTAAAGGACCATAGGTAGTCAATTCTTTTTTGTCAAGGTCAAAATGTCTTGGTCAACGTATAGACAAGGGCCACACGCTAGAGAAAATAATAATTAAAAAAAACTATCAGTAATGATAATAAGAGATAAAAAGATTTCAGAGGTCCAGTCAAAAGCATCTGGCTGTCTACATTTGGCTCACAGACTGGTTATTGACTACCCCGCCTGAAAACAACCCAGCCTTGGGCTTCCTCCCAGACAGCACCGTTAATGTGGATTACTGAACATCTTGTTCATCATCTAAAAAGTTCTACCAATCCCAAGTCATTAATGAATGTTTCAGTTCTTACCCAAATACACGCTTACAGCCAAGTCTTATTAACTAAAGTAAAATTTATTAAAAGAAGAAAAGAGAGAGAGTATTGATCATTATACAGACAGACATGAATAGAGTCCTTAGGGCAGTTTCACTGCAGAGATGGTGCTTTAGAATTGAAGAATCCCTTTCAGAATCATTTCATCAGGTTCTAGTCTAATGTCCAAATGTTCGATGTCAGGGCAGTCCAGAGGGGACTGGAGATCTCTGTCTTATGACTCAAACTACCCCCGAATAAAGCTTAAGAATCTGAGAGAAAAGGATCAAGTCCCAAAAGTTTTTATACAGATTTCTGCAGCCTCTCAACAGCACGAAGTCCTATGGTGAGCAATAGGCTTTTGAAGTAACCTTGTATTTAGTAAACATCACCGGCAATTAACTACATGGATTAACATGAGGCAATTATCCATTAAGCAGTTCGTAGACTGTTTCCCACAAACTTTAAAGAGACATGCAGACAATAACAGTATTACACCCAAGTTTTAGCTAAATGTTAATATTTCCTTTTGATCTCCGAATTAACAGAATACACCCCTAGAGAGGAACCCGTTTGGTTACATTGTTAACCTCCAACAAGACACGGGTAAACAGTCTACTATAGTTACCAGCTTCTTCCAATTCCTTAGGAATACAAGTTTTCATTTCAAAGCTCAAGCCTGTAGAACATGGAAAGGACCTAAATACCATTTACACACTTACGAAGCATGTCTCTAAAGTTTGAAACTGGATCAATTAGCCTGCACGTTGCTTCACCCTTTCTGGCCATGGGTCACAGAATTTTAGATGCTGTGTGGATTCTCCCATGTTTAATGAGGTTTGATCTCTGTGTGAAACTTTTCCCACAGTCCAAGCACTTATGGGGTCTCTCTCCTGTGTGGATTGTCTGATGTGAAACAAGGATAGATCTCTGTGTGAAACTTTGCCACAGTCCAAGCACTTATGAGGTCTCTCCTCTGTGTGGATTCTCCCATGTTTACCGAGGTCTGATCTCCGTGTGAAACTTTTCCCACACTCCAAGCACTTATGGGGTCTCTCTCCTGTGTGGGTTCTCAGATGTGAAAGAAGGACTGATCTGTATCTGAAACTTTTCTCACAGTCCAAGCACTTATGGGGTCTCTCTCCTGTGTGGATTCTCCCATGCTGAATGAGGTCTGATCTCCGTGTGAAACTTTTCCCACAGTCCAAGCACTTATGGGGTCTCTCTCTTGTGTGAATTCTCTGATGTGTTATTAGTGCTGACTTACAGTAGAAAGATTTCTTGCACTCGAGGCATTGAGAGGGTTTCTCTCTTGTGTGGCGTCTCCCATGGTTTTCAGGTCTGTGCGATTATTGAGGCTTTTGCCACGGTCCAAGCATTGAAGGGGTTTCTCTCTAGTATGGATTGTCTGATGTGTCACAAGCTGTGATCTCAGAATTAATCCTTTCCCCCATTTGAGGCACTGATAGGGTTTCTCTTCATTGGGATTTGTCTGCTGGGCTGTGGAGTCATTGGGTCCTCCCCCACATATAATACATTCATCCGCTTCACCAGGAACATCCTCCTTATGATTCCCCTCCTCGTTCTCATTCCATCGCTCAGCACCTGCTGGGAGAGAGACAATCCAGACGGGAGTCATTGTGCTGGGGAGAAAGAGGAATAGCACAGAAGGAAAACCCAACACGTTAACATTGTGAAGACTGAGCAATTGGATTCTGCCGCGACTTCCCACCCAAACACTCACAGGGAAGGAAAATTGGGAAGGAAATGCCTGCAGCTAACAGGGTGGGTGGAAAACAGTGAGCGATATGGCTGAGATGAGGAAGGGCTGAGGGCATCACTCACACCATATTTTGGGGATTCTCAACTTTCTCCTCCATTAGCCAAATGGTTTCTGTGTCAGTCCTCACCTGTGTGGGCGCCTCTCGGGATCTCTCTTTCCTCGCAGACCTGGAGATCGAGCACCCACGGCTCTTCCCCTCGTTCCAGCCGGGTAATCAGCTCAGGTTTGGGAATGGGGAATCCTGCACAGGGGGTGAAATCAGACCAGATAAGGGTGCATGGAAGATTGAGAGAGCATCTGTCAGAAAGGACACTCCATGCCCCGGTGCTGTGCTGGAGGAATCAGAATCCAAGAGGACAGGAACAGGGTCACTGAGCCCCCTTGGGGGAGGCAGATGTCTGGGGAGGTGGGGGGAATTATTACACCCTCGCTAGGAGTTTGCGGGATCTGTGCACTCTGGGGGCCTTGCTGACAAACACACAGCTGTAGAATTAAACCCCTGCCTCTTTCTAAACCTGCGGAGCCCAGAGCCCTCCCCATGGCTGGAGCTAGTCCCAGGGAGGGTGGTGAACAGTGATGCTGTGTATGAATGAGAAATAATGCAGACTGGACAATGCACAACTTTTTCCCCACTGAACGGTGGTGGTGGGTGGGAATGGTTTAGCATATTCATTAGGTTTTGACACTGTGGTCCCATTGGAGAGGGTACAGAGATGCACGTCTCCCTCATACTGCAGCTCTGGACTATGAGACAAATTCTCCTCAAACCTAACTGACCAGGGAAGAACATAACCAGCATCAGCAATACAGGCCCTACACTTTCTAATAATCGAGGACGGAATCCCTTACCCAGCGAGGTCACTGTCTCGTAGTTCTCCTGCATGACGTCCCCGTAGAGGACTCTCTGAGCGGGGTCCAGCAGAGCCCCCTGCCCCTGGGTGAAATACACAGCCACCTTCTCGAAGGTCACCAGCATCTGAAACAAGAGTCCCCTACTCAGCACCTGCTGCCCCAGCCACAATCCCACTAGTCACAGGAAAGGAGGGGGAAAAGTAAAGTTCTGGGAGGGCCAGAGTTCCAGGGCAGGGGATGTGGGGCTGGCTGCGGGCAGGGCAGTTGCAGAATCCCACCCCCACCCTGCTCAGAGCAGCCAGGAGGCTTCAGGGGTGGGAGAAGGTGAGAGCTCCTTGTCCCCCCCAGCACACGGAGCAGGGCAGGGTCTTCTCATTTCCCACACGCCTGCCAGACACAGGGTGATACGGGACGCAGAGCTCTGAGCCGGGGACAGGGACAGGAATCCTGACAGCTTCCCTTCGTATTTCACAGCAGCCTCTGGCCAGTGGGGTCTCACTCCAGCACTGGGAGCCTTGAAAATGTTCCTAGCTCTGCCCAGGTGGTTGTGTCCTGTTTGACAAATATGGGAATGTCGTCTCCTTCCCTGCTGCTAATGGGCCTACTCAGAAAATCAGCAGGTTGATCACACCCTGTCTCCTCCTGCCTCTCCTTCCCACCTCCAGCCGCTCCTGAAAATCCCTATCTGAGCTGGCGCCATCACAGCCATTTCCCTGCCCTGTCTCCTGGAAGACGGGACGATCTGGAGCGAAATGTGGATGTGATTCCTCAGCCTGTTGGGGTGAGAGGGCGATGGGGAGGTTACAGAAGGGGCTTCAGTCCATGTCACACCCTGATTCCCACCAGGCTCTTCAGACCCTCCCAGTAACAGCATCTCTGAGCCAAACACTAGAAAAGAGCAGAATCAAATGGGCCACTTGGGGATTGCCCCATTGCAGTGTAAACTCCTCCCCCTTAGTAACAGCTGGAGCCCTCTGGTGGCAACGCCTGAAGAATGAGCTGCCCTGGACTCCCCCCCGCCGCCGACAGACCCCAGGGACAGGCAGGCAAAGGCTGATCTGATTGGCCTATCTGCACTCACCCCTGCCAGAGCCAGCAGTGACTCCGGTCTGATACTGGAGTGCGGTTGAGATCTAAACGCTGCAAGGAAATCAGACCAGGACTTGGGGCAGCTCTGAACACTCAAGAGACAGACCCTGAGCAGTTAGACCCTGCTCACCCCTGTGCTCATTTACCACTTCCAGGAGAAAAAATTCCCACTGGTTGCTGGGAGGGGCAGCCCCTCACTCTCTCCTACCCCACAGAGTCAGAGAGCTGCTCTTGTATCTCTCCCCACCCCGCTGCCTTCTCCTGCCTCTCTCTCCTTCCCATCCAGCCTCCTCTCCCCACATCCCCTCTTCCCTCACTGTGTCCTCCACTCTCCTCAGCCCCATAATTCTCCTCCTGCAGCCCGAGTCCCCTGCATCGCCCCATCCTCGCTGCCCCTGCACCTCATCACCTGTTTCCGGCCACCTAACATATCCCTGGTTCCCCCGCCTGCCCACACATCCCCCTGCACCTCTTTAGCCATCTCCCCCTGCAGGTGTAAGCGGGAAGCATCGCTCCCGAGGAAGAATACAAACGTCTCTCTTACCTTCCCTCCAAGCGGTGCCCTCTCTATGGGCAGGGGCTGGGCGGGAGGGGGGCCCTGGTCAGGCTGGGGGCTCTGCCCTGGGAGCGGCTCCTGAGGCACAGCAGGAATGTTACTGCCTTACACTATACACCTCTCCTGTCTACAGCCAGGGCTTTGGGATTTTGCAGGAACCGGGATTCCACACAGAAAGGGGACACAAGGCCCTACACCCCCGGCTTCCTGCGATTCACCATGACTCTCAGCCAGCCAGTAAAACAGAAGGTTTATTTAGATGACAGGAACACAGTCCAAGACAGGTCTTTTGCGGGCACGGACAACAGGATCTTCCCTAATTAGGTCCATCTTGGGGTCCCAGGGGCACCACAGCCCCATTGGGGAATCAGAGCTCCGTCTGCGCTTCCGTCCATTCCCCAGCCACCTCCTGGAAAACTCCCTCTCTCCCCGCAGCGTCTCCTCTCCCAGCCTTTGTTCAGCTTCCTGGGCAGAGGTGTCACCTGGCCTTTAACCCCTTTCTGGGTTATCATGTTACATGCTCATGTATCTTTCCTCAAGGCCAGTCTCCCATGCCCTAATGCAGATCGTCCTCCCAGCAGGCCAACACTCCCCACTCAGCATTCAAAGACCACATTAAGAACAGTTCCAGTTCCTCACACTGCCTTACACTGTACACCTCTCCTGTCTACAGCCAGGGCTTTGGGATTTTGCAGGGAACTGGGATTCCGCACAGCAGTGACCAGTTACTGCAGTAAGTGTGATTCCCTTCCTGCTGCTGGGAATGAAGAACTCCACTGATTGCTCCCACTGGGCCCGACCAGTAAAACCCATTGCACTGAAACCTCCCTGCCCCAGACCCCGCCCCTCAGAGCCTGCACGTCCCCCAGCCATAGCACTATAGGGGCATCGTCCATAAAAGCCACGAGTCAATGGAAGGACAGAAAGGAGATATCAGGATCCTGGGGAGGAATGAAGGGGCATTTCTAAAGAGACCCACAGTTCTTCCAGAGAGTCCCCAATATCGACAGTGATGGAGTCCTGGTCCTAGAGAGAACAATAGGGGACACATTTCACAGTGACACCGACTCTAACCCTAAGCTTAATATATTTTTGTTACAGCTGCCAGATTGTGCTCTCACACCTTTGTGAGCATGGCAGTCAGACTCACTGACATGAACATCTCCGGGTATGACACGGGTAACAGATACTGCTGTCTGTCTAAGTTACCTTTTCCTGGCTGGCAGTGCCTACTTAGAAAGAGATATACACCGTGCCCTCTCTAGAACACCCGTCTATATAACGCAAATTCCAATAGAACGCAGTCGCGGATCCCAAATTTAGTAACCATCGTTAATTTTCATTGTAATGCGGTCACTGCTAGAACGCAGGACTTGGCATGGATCCCAAATCCCGCGTTCTAGTGACGGTCCAGTGTAGTTTGGCTACTGTGTGGTTAGCAAGCAAGGAGAGGCTGGTGTTCAAAGTCTTGCCCACATGCTCAGGGTTTAACTGATTGCCATATTTGGGGTCAGGAAGGAATTTTCCTCCAGGGCAGATTGGCAGAGGCCCTGGAGGTTTTTCGCCTTCCTCTGCAGCATGGGGCACGGGTCACTTGCTGGAGGATTCTCTGCAGCTTGAGGTCTTCAAACCACAATTTGTGGACTTGAGTAACTCAGACATAGGTTAGGGGTTTGTTACAGGAGTGGGTGGGTGAGATTCTGTGACCTGCATTGTGCAGGAGGTCAGACTAGATGATCATAATGGTCCCTTCTGACCTTAAAGTCTATGAGTTTCTCCAGTTTAAAGCACCAAAACTGTGGATCAATTGATTTATTCTCGTGGGACAAAAGTGCCCTCACTTGGTCTGTGTTGCTTATGAAAGGGGATCCCTGTACAGCACAGCAGGATCTGCCATGAAACGATCCGGCCTTCGCTCTCCTGCTCATGCAGGATGGTCCTGTCCTTTGTAGGAGAGAGGAGGAGCGAGATCACCTTACATTTCAACCTCAGATCCCTTTCATGAAATTGTGTCAGGCCAAAGCTGTGAAATAGCGTAATGGCATTTCTACACAAGGGGACACTCAGGGAAGATGAGATGAGCGCCTCACAGCTGTGATCCTTCTCTTTCGACCTGCAAAACTGCATGTGGGTTACACCTGGACTATAGAAAACTTTAAAAATGTTCAAGAAGTGATCAAAGACCTGATGGTTTACAGCGGTGGTCCCCTACCTTTTCCGGGTGGCGGGCGCCGGACGACGAGCCACCGAGGATCAGCGTTTTGGCGGTGACGCCACTTGATGACGCTGCTTTTCGGTGGCATTTCGGCTGATGCTTGTCCACCGGCCAGTATGCGGGCGCACATAGATGTCCCCGCAAGCACCACGTTGGGGACCATTGATTTACAGTGTTGGGGGAAGGACACCTTCAATCTTCTGTGATTGCCCTGACCACCACTGTCGAAATTAAGGCCATCTTACTTCTGAAGGAGAGCAGCCACACAAGGGTTTAAAGCCCTAGAATTCATGTGCATTAACTTCACACCTTTATTTCTTCAGGGCTCATCTGCGTGGACTGATGCTAATGGGACGGGAATATGGGAAATAGATTGGGGGGGAGGTCTCTGCTAATTCCTTTAGTTTTAAATGTTTTAATTTCTTTTCCATGACGCCCCCACAAACGGGTGCAGACATTCAAATGCAGCATCTGGCATAGGAGCAGCAGCAGTCGCCACACAATCAGTATCAGCGTTTTCAGCCCATGAAAAATAATGGGTCATTTAACATCAGACTCAGCAGCATAGTCTGTGTCTATAGAAAACATGGGTGTTTTGCCCACGGGGTAACTAACCTGCATTAGCTAGTCCACTGCGAAAACATAAAGGAAAGGGTGAGGTCAGTACGGTGTCCCTGGACTGACCAATGCAAAGGAAAAACTGAACAATTCAGTTAAAAATTATTTGACTTGGGCCCTAGAAATCAGTCCATGTGTCAGAAGGAAGAACATCCCTGAAATGGATCACAAAAGAAAAGGAGCATCCATCAAAGGCTGGGAACCTCAAATAGGGAATTAAAAGTATAAACAATGCGCTAGAAAAATCTATATCTGGAGGAATGTTTATTCCCCCTGCCCCTCCCTATTCCTGCCCTGTCTGGGAGAGCCTGTGCCCCAGCTCTCCCCTCCTTTTGTCCCCCCACATGTCGCTGTCCCAGACCCCAGCCCGGGCTGGCTCCCCCTGCCCCACACCCTCCGGGGCTGGCGGCTGCTTTCCCGGGCCCTGGGCGGGAATCGCAGCCAGATCTGCTGGAGCAGCCTGGGGCCAAACCTCCCCCTGCAGCCCGGGGGTGCCGGGGGGGGGGGGGCGGGTCTCTCTCACCTTCCCTCCGAGTGGGGCCCCCCGGGGCAGGGGCCGGGCCGGGCTGGGGGCTGGCCACTGCGGCTCTGCGGGGGGAGGGGGCATCCTCGTGGGGCGGGGGGCCCCTGCAGGGCCCGGGGCAAATTGCCCCACTTGCCCCCGGCCCCAGGCGACCCTGAAGCGCCCAGTCCCCTCTTACCTTTTGGCAGCCGCTCAAATCATCAGGATGAAGCTGGAGCTCAGCGGAGCTGGCGGCGGGCTGACCACCATGCGGCTCTGCGGGGGGCAGGGAATCCTGGGAGCTGCTCAGGTGGGAGACAGGGCCGTCCTGCTGCCACATCCGGCCAGCAGACCAGAGTTGTTCTCCTACCTGCCTGGCTCTTTAACATCCGGTTCTCTGTCCGGCATCTAATTTTAGCAACCGGTTCGCCCGAACCAGTGCGAACCGTCTGCAGCTCACCCCTGGGTGGAGGGGTGGGGGCAGGAGACCCAAGGTGGAAGTTTTGCCTAGGGCGCAAAATATCCTTGCACCGGCTCTGGGTGGAAGTGCTCCTGGTGAGGACGCACCCTAGCAACCCAAGCAGGGTAGTGTGCACATCGTCTACTGCAGTCATTACTGTGGTGGCTGTAGGTCAACCTAATATATGTAGACTTTGGCTTGGCGGGTGGACGTACCCTTACAAGCAAAAGGATTTCTCTCACCCAAGAGCTTTCAGCAGTCCCTGCTCACTGGAAAGCCTGCCAGCTAGGACCACTCCCCCCAGCTCAATGATGCTCCTATTGTCTTTCAAGCGATCTTGCTGCCCTCAGTAGAGATGGGGGAGGGGAGATATCCAGAGGCCTCCCCCCCCATACTCTGTCCCTTTATACTGGAAAGATCTTTGCTGGAACATTGAGACAGGCAACTCCATGGTGTAGGTGAGCTCCAAAGCGTCCTACAGATGAACTGTAAATGTTTTTGTTTACCCCTTTCTTCCTGTTGGTGGACGGCCAGATAAGAGTTTTCTAACACCCACGGCCAGGCCACTCTTTTTGTCGTCTCTGAGGAGCTAGTCTGTGGGTGTTCCATATTTCAGTAAGAAATAGGGTTACCATATGTCTGGGATTTACCAGACAACAGGTCCGGTGTAAGGATATTTTGCGCCCTAGGTGAAACTTCCACCTTGTGCCCCCCATCCCCCCAGCATCGCTTATTATAAACTTTCAAAAATGAATACTGCATAACGTGGCATTGTTCATTAGAACGGATACACATTCGGCTACATATTTAATGAAAATAAATGAATAACCTGAGAGGGTGTGGGGCTGGCTGGCTTTGGGCAGGGGTGTGCAGCAGGGGCTGGTTGGAGACAGGTGAGTGCGGGCTGGCTGGCCGGGCAGGGGTGCAGCAGGAGTTGGATGGAGAGGGGGTATGGGGCTAGCGGGCTTCAGGCGAGGGGATGCGGTAGGGGTTAGCGGGAGACAGGGGGTGTGGGGCTGGCTGGCTTCAGGCAGGGCAGGAGATGCAGACAGGGCCGCCCAGAGGATTCCGGGGCCCGGGTCTTCGGCGGCGGGGGCCCTTCCGTTCGGGACCCGCCGCCAAAGTGCCCGAAGACGCGGGCGGAGCCCCGCCGCCGATTACCGCCAGTGGGACCCGCTGCCAAAGCACAGCCCGGTCTTGGCGGTAATTCGTGAGGGGGTCCCGCCCCGCCCCAGCCTCTTACGGCGTCTCGGCGAGGCCTGAGCTCCGTCCGCTCAGAGCGCGTGGTGAGGGGCGGGCTGTGAGCTCCACGCTGAGCGCAGTGCTCAGCCCAGAGCTCCCAGCCCCGCCCCCTCACCACGCGGCTCGGCTCGGGGCGGGGCTCAGGGGCTCGGCCGGAGACTCGGCGCTTGATGCGCCGAGGCTCCAGGCGAGGGGCGGAGGCGGGAGCCTCCGCTCTTCTCTTGGGGGCCTGCGAGCCCGGGCCCGGGGCACAGTGCCCCCTTTGCCCCCACCTCTGGGCGGCCCTGGATGCAGAGCTGGTTGGAGATGGGGTGTTGGGTTGCCCGGCGACTGGGGGTGTGGGTCGGGCTCCTGGCGGGGGGGGGCGGACGGGGCTGGCGGGAGACGGGTGGTGTGGGGCTTGCTGCGGGCAGGGCAGGGGGTATGAGGCTGGCTGCAGGCAGGGCGTGTGGGGCTGGCTGCGGGCAGGGCAGGGGGTATGGGGCTGGCTGGAGGCCGGGCAGGGGGCTGGAGGCAGGGCAGGGGTGCAGCAGGGGCTGGCTGCAGGCAAGGTGGCAGGCAGGGCCGTCCCTAGATATTCTGGGGCCCTACGCAGCCCCCCCACAGAGGGAGGGGTTGTGGTGCCCCAGGCCTCGAGGAGAGCAGGGGGGGCCCAGGATTCCATAGGGGTGGGTGGGAGCGGGGGTGCCCCAGGCCTCTGGGGGGGGCTGGCTGGAGGGATGGGGGGAACCACTCCCCAGCGGCATGGCTGGGCCAGGTCTCTGCACCCCTCCCCCCAAGCCTGGCCCTGCTGCAGAGCTCAGGGGAGTGGGGGCGGGGCAGGGCAGGGGCGGGGCCTGGGGCAGAGCCAGAGCAGCAGGGAGCAGCTCAGCGCCCCCGGTGGCTGAATGAGGAATGACTTCACTTCCCGGCCAGCCGGAGCTGATCAAAGCCACAGCACCGGGTGAGCGTCCCAGACATTTTGGGCACCGCTTTTTGGCGCCCTCAAATCTTGGGGCCCTGGGCAGCCGCCTGGTTTGCCTAATGGTTGCACCAGCCCGGGGTCTATGCGGTGAGGGGGAGGCGGAGACCGGCTGGGCTGTCAGGTTCCTTATCTCCCTCCTGCCTCAGTGATGGGGATCGGCCTGGCTTCAAGGCTGCCCAGGTGTGTTGACATCCCCGGCTCCCTTCTTGCCTGCACCCAACCTTGGCATCTCAGCAATATGGAAACGCTACCTGTTACCCAAAATTGGGCCAGCTAGTAAGCTTAGGGAGGATTAATGACCCCCCAGAGCCAGGCCTTCCTTACCCACAAGCAAAGGAGGCAGCTGCGTAGGGCACCAGGAAATGTGGGGCACTGGTGCCCTGTGCAGCTGTGTGCTGCTCCAGCCTTTGCTCCAGCTCTTCCCCAGGGCCCCCGCCCCTGCTCCGCCCTAGCCCCACCCCCACTCCCCTGAAGATTGCAGCCAGCTCCGAACCCTGCACTTACCACATGTTCCCCTCTCCCCCCAGCCTGCTCCGCTCCCCTGGCTCCCCGGCTTGGGGGGAGAGGGGAACTTCCCCCTAGCACTCACCAGCGGCGCGGCTGGGAGCCAGTGGAGCACGCTGGGGCTGGGTCACTCCACTTCCCGCAGGAAGTGGCCAGCCCCTCTCCCCTCTGTCCCCCGTGGAGGCCTGGGGTTGGGCCCCACACAGCCCCCCCACAGAGACCTGGAGCCAGCCCCCCCCCTCTTGCCCACAGCCAGCCCTCTCCCATGGGGGGCTGCATAGGGCACCAAAATAGCTAGGGACGGCCCTGGCCAGAGTTTGGCAGAAAGCAGCACGTTTATTACACTGATATCTCAGTTCCAAAGAAGAGAAGGGAAAGTGGGGGGCGGTCGGGTCACACTCACATCCGCATACTCACGCTTCCAGGACAGGCACAGCACTGGAGACGTCAGGATCCTTCAGGGTAACTGTACCACAGCTCAGTGATGGATGGTGTGATGAAGGTAAATCTTCCCGAGGCATGATGGAAAACAATGTGGTGAACCACTGGCCAGGAGGTCCAGGTGAAGGGCCTTTATGGGAGATACAAGCTTGTGAGAGAGCCTGAGCCCTTTTAAAGACCTGCTCCTCATGGCCTGCAACTAGAGATGCATCTGGTTGGTTGTACTCCACCTCAGGCAGTGCCCATGCATTGGGTGTGTGATCGCTGCCTAATTAGAGTCCCAGACAGGCGGCTACAAGTAGGCTGCCCCAAGCAGCGCGCGCGCCGCCCTTCCCAGTCGCGGCGGGTCCCCTCTTCCCGCGGCCGGCATCCTGGGAGGCGGCATTGCTCGTGGGCTCCGCCCGGCATGCCCGGCAGGTCCACGGGCCGGGCAGCTGACCTGCGCGGTCATGCCCTGCGGGAGCTCAACCGGGCAGCGGGACCCGCCGCGCAGGCATGACTGCGGCAGGTCCGCTCGTCCCGGCTCCGGTGGACCTACGCCGCAGGCATGCCGGCGGGAGCTCCACCGGGGCCAAATGCCGCCCTCCCCAGGATGCCGCCCCAAGCGGGCGCTTGGCCCGCTGGTGCCTAGAGCCGCCCCTGGTCCCAGACACCTTGTCTACCTGGGAGCTGTTCTGATCTTCCAGCTGTTTAAACAGCCCATTCATCCCACAAGCATTCCAGGAGGGAGGGGTGGGGCGAAAGCCACTTCACAGGTATTCAAAGAGGGAGAGGAGACACAGCAGGGGGGATGTCATGTAACAGACTTTTTGAGCATACAGGTGTACATAACGCACAGATCACTGCTGCTCCTACAACTCTCTGCCCCTTGATCTATGATCATTACAGTAGTTGTCCTTGTAGGGCACAGGTGATTTGTTGCAAACAAACCAAACAATCATAACCAGGTGAATATAACTAAAACCATTACAATTGACTAAACATCAGATATAAGATAAACATAAATGCAAACAATCATAATCAAGAGTAGAAAAACAATAAAACCATCACCATTACAG
This sequence comes from Mauremys reevesii, assembly GCF_016161935.1. Classification (NCBI taxonomy): domain Eukaryota; kingdom Metazoa; phylum Chordata; order Testudines; family Geoemydidae; genus Mauremys; species Mauremys reevesii. Next base: position 17,429 of record NW_024100781.1, on the reverse strand, counting down.
TAACTGGGTACACTGAGAAATAAAACGAGGCCCAAGTTTGATGCTGCAATAATCATCAAACAATAAAGTCAACCCTAGCCCTTAAGTCCACACAACAAATAGGATCTGTAGGAGCACCACAGTTGTCAAGCAAGGTTAAACTGATTTGGACGATACATAGGAACAGAGAACTGGGTGAAATCACTGATACTTAAACTGACATTTAGTTGTACAGGTTATGGGGCCCAGGAGCTACCCTTCAGGGCTTGGGAAGTAGAACCAGGGTGCATAGAGGAAAGTGTGGAATTAACAATACAAGAAAATCTAATACAAATGTATCAATAACAAAAATCAACAATAAAAAGAATCTAAGAAAAAATTAAACTTGGGGATCAAAGTCTTTTGGATAGAGGTGGAAGATTGATAATTTGGTTGGCAATGGGGGAAGTAGAGAGAGGGGAAAAGGCATTTACCTTGTCTAGTGTAGCATCTCCTCTCTCTGCATCCAGTGCTAGCACAGGACACCCACCAGAGACAGGCACAGAACACAGACTTTGTCGTGACACTATAACCATGGTGTATTATAACTCTTCAGCTGATACCAGCTCTCCTGATGTTCTGGTTCAGAGGCTGGAAGATAGAAGCTTAGAAACAAATTAGCATAGTGCTCCCACCGTGGCGGACCCTGCTCGTTTGAGTTGTCCGCGGTGTACCCATTTTCCCTCCGGGGTTTTATCTATCAGATACACTGTTGCTCCTGCCCTGTTCACCACAGTATAGGGTCCCTCCTACTTCACCTGCAGAGGACGAGCGGTGAATTTACAATACATTACCTGAGTCCCGATGTTCCATGGTTCCACTGCTGACCGCCCCTGGTCCATGTTGACTCTGGCCTTACTCATGGCTTCGTGCAATTGCCGTGCCAGAGCTGGCATTTCTTCAGTGAGAGTTTTATGCCAGAGAATCCAGTCTTCTGGCCGATCTTGTGTGTGTGTGGGGCGGGGGGTTGTCCCCTGGGGCTGATCGAAGGAGTACCATGGGGTTCGAATAACAGCTGATCCGGGGTAAGGTGGGAATTGAGGCATTCTCAGCTGTGGACAGTGGCCAATACAAGAGTTAATTTCTCCACCCATGACCCGCCTTGATGTTCCAGAACCTTACCTAGTGACTCCTTCATGGTCCTGTTCATACCCCCTACATGTGTTAAATACAATTGCCCCAGATGGGCAGTCACCCACTGGTGCCCAGTCTGCCAATCTTCCGCGTGAGCTAATGCCTTCCCATCTGCACTTTTCCATTGATCTCGAGCCCATTGCCATATCCAGTTCCTGGTACCCTCCACTTCATATTTTGAGTTACTAAACACCACTCTGGGTCCCAGGTTTTCAGTCCACAGGCTCAGGCACTCAATTATAGCTTTTAACTCTGCTAGCTGAGCTGAACCCGCGGAACAGCTGCAAACCACACTGCGATCCAGCAGTTTCAGACATACTCTGAATACTCAGCTGTCCTTCTACTCATGACACAGAGCCATCCGTAAACCAGATGTTCCCGGGATGGGTGATCCCCTGTGCCTCGGCCACTGAGGCCACCTGTTTGATTAATTGCTCTGGGGATTGTATCGGGCATTCATGGCTGGCTCCGGTGCATGATAGCAAAGCGGCTGCCCCTTCGGATGCCCCTGGAATGGATTCGTATTGGACCCTGTGGTTCACCCTAATCCGAACTCTATTGCTTGTGCGGGCGTCAACTCGGTCTCTCCCACAGCGTGACCAGTACTTGGGTCTGCTCTGCCCCCTGCAGGCGCAGGCCCATAGTTTCAGACCACCCTCCGGACCACCACAACACGGTGTCTGGGGTCCGGCCATCTGGGGTCCAGATCCGGGGGATCCAGATCACACCAGATATTCCTGTTCCAATCATCATATGGTCCTGCACCCCCCTGGGCTTTCACCCCAACGGCAGCGACCTGGGCTGAATAAGCCCCCCGGGCCCTGTTCTCCTGGGCGGACCCCTCCCTGACCAGATCCTTCAGGCAGGTAACTGCCTGGCTCAGAGCAGTTTTCTCTACTTCCACCCGCTCCCGCTTCTCCTCTGCTGCCGCCACCTGTACTGTGGCTACAGAGAGGGAAGATGCCTGGGCACTAGCAATCAGAGCCTGCACCTTCCACATATCCCGTTCCTCCTCCAACTCATTACATAGGCCCTTGGTGAGTCTATTTCAGTGGGGAGCTGACTCTGATGCCTGCCATTCCCAGCCTGCTTGCCACAGCAGCCAGGAGGCTGCAAGATCCAGTCCCGCCTTGTTGGGGGCATATATAAGTACATATTTATCCAACATGAGCTTTAGTTCAGGAATTTTACTCCCAGGTGGAACAGGGGTCTGCATCCAGGGGTCTGCCCCTTTCTTTTGGAGCCATTCTAACAACACCCGCGGGGGGGGTAATCTCACTCGGCTGCTTCACCTTTTTCTTCCCCTTGCTCCATGGTGGCATACTTAGCAGCGGCGTCCTTTTCTCCCTGCAATGGGTCACTAGCCTACCACTTTTCATGCAGGCTCGAGCCAGACCTGCTTAAGAGAGCACCGGGGTGGGCACCAGGGGATCCTACTCTTGGTCAAATCCTGCACGCTCCACCATTAATGTTACCCGAAATTGGGCCTGCTAGTAAGCTTAGGGAGGACTAATGACCCACCAGAGTTTGGCAGAAAGCAGCACGTTTATTATACTGACAGCTAAGCTCAAAGAAGGGTGGGGTCACACTCACACTCACATACTCACACCCCAGGACAGGCACGGTGCTGGAGATGTCAGGATCCTTTAAGGTAAGTGTCCCACAGCGCAGCGATGGATGGTGTGATGAAGGTAAGTCTTCCCGAGGCACGATGGAATGTAATGCGGCAAACACTGGCCAGGCGGTCCGGGCGAAAAGCTTTTACGGGAGGTACAAGCTTGTGAGTGCACTGCTGACCATGTGGTCCCTTCCCCTTTTAAGGACCTGCTCCTCATGGCCTGTGACTAGAAATGACTTGGCCGTGTCTGGTTGGTCACACTCCACCTCAGGCAGTGTCCATGCACTGGGTGTGTGAGTGCTGCCTAATTAGAGTCCCAGACACCTTGTCTACCTGGGAGCTCTCCTGATCTTCCAGCTACTCAACCAGCCAATTTATCCCATAAGCATTCCAGGAGGGAGGGACAGGGAAAGTGTAACAGACCTTTGGAGCATACAGGTTATGCATAGCATAGTCATACAGAGCATACAGATCACTGCTGCTTCTATAACACTCACTCCCCATCACACTCCTTGAGACTGGGCAGGGGTTGGACACCAGGTGAAAGCCACGTCTCCCCTCAGCACAGTGTGGACAGGACCCACATTTCTGCTACTTTCATTTTGTTCAAGTTAACCCTGAGGTTCTCGCCCTGTGAACAAAATGGTGGATTTACCCCTCCTGTGGGAAAGATTATGAACTTGTTACATCCCTCGGGGACTGGCTGCCTGTAGACACTGGGGATGTAATATGGGCCTTTCGCTGCTCGGTCTCTGCTTACCATAAGCACTGGCTTTTATTTTTCCCCAGAGGGCTCCACCCCAGTTCTGCCCCTGAGGCCCCGCCCCACTATGCCCCTCCCTGAGGCCTTGCCTCGCTCCACCTTTTCCAACCACACTCTGCCTCCTCCCCAAGGCCGTGCCCTCTGTCTACCTCTTCCCGCCCCTGCGCCAGCCCCTCCCTGAAGCCACAGCCAATCTGCAGCTCGCTGCTCTGCCCTCGCCCAGGCACCTCCCTAGCCACCAAACAGCTGATTGGCAGCCCTGCAGAACAGCTGTGGCTGGTGGGTGCTGAGCTCCAGAGCACCCATGGGGTCAGCACCTCTGCTGCTTACAATCATGAGCAATGACCAAGTATAAACAGTGACTTACAATGAGACTTAGCCACATCCTGCTGTTAATGGGCAGGTCGGTAAGGCCTAAATTTACAGCAGTGGCCTAATTGTGGGTGTCTTGGTTTATCTCCTCGACATACAGGAGTTCAGGGCACGTGTTCCACCTGCATTCGCAGCTGCAGCCGGAGTCAGTGGGCGCTGCGGGTGCCCAGCCCCTTGGAGAACCAGCCCCTCAGCACTTAGGCCAGTACCCAAATTTGGACCCTAAATCAAAAGAGATTCTTGACCTTTGGACCCAGCCCATGATTGTGCTCTGGCTCCTGTGCCGGCCAGCACGGCTGTTTGTGCCTCCTCCCCAGCAGCTGCAGGCACAGGGAGTGCTCCTGGGAGGGGCGGGAGGCAGTGGGGTTGAGGCATGGACAGACTGGAGGAGGGAGGGGTGGAAAGGGATAGAGGGGTGTGGCCAGGGTGAAGCTGCATCTCTTGTACTCTGCACCCTGGCAAAGCCCCTTAGGACCATTAAACCAGGGACGCGGCTCTGGCTGGAGCTCAGCATTTGCCTGGCTGCTGCTAAGGTCTGCACTGGCCCTTGCAGCCACTGAATAGGAGGCCTATTGAACCAGCCTGTTCCCTGCCTCAGTTTCCACATCTATACAATGCCTGTGTGTCTCTTCGCATTACAGTCTATGGAGGACGAGGGCCTCATGGTGCTGAGCTCTGAGCAGCCGCAAAAATTTGTTTGTGAAAACCCCTGATGGGATGGGAGCCTGGGAGTGGAACAGGAGCCGGACTCAGAGATGCTGCAGCGCGATCCCTTCAGCGCTAGGACCCAGGAGCAGCGAGCGCTGGGCTCCGGCCCGGCCGCAGGAAGTGACTCGCAGCAGCTGCGGTGACTCTGGCTCCCAGGCTCCTGGCGAGATCCCCGAGCCCCGGGGGGCGGCTGGTGCTGGAGCCCGGGCTCTGGCTGCAGCCGGGAGAGGGGAATCTCCAGCAGGGCCCGTCCCGCTGCTCCCCCCCCCGGAGCCTCTCCCCGGGCAGAGCCCCCAGCCCGGCCCGGCCCCGGCCCCGGGGGTCCCCGCTCGGAGGGAAGGGGAGAGAGACCCGCTCCCCCCCCCCCCCGGGCTTGGTTTGGCCCCAGGCTGCTCCCAGCGGAGCTGGCGGCGATTCCCGCCAGGGAAAGCTGCCGCCAGCCCCGGTGTGTGCAGAGCGGGGGGAACTCGGGACAGAGACACGTGGGGAGCAGAGAGGGGGGAGAACCGGGGTACAGGTCCCGCCAGGCAGAGCGGAGGGGGAAACCCAGGAATAGGGAGGGGCAGAGGGTATAAAAGTTCCTCCAGATGGGCTGAGCCAGCTGCAGTGGTTGCCAAAAAAAAAAAAAAAAGGCGGAGGGGAGGGAGCGGGGCTTTTATTCCCCCGTTCACCAGGATCTAACTCCTATTTCCCAGGGCCGTGTCCTTGAACGTCCAGTGCATGGCAGTGCCCCTCAGGGCCGCTCTCCGCCCCACCCCATAAGATGTTACTGAGCTGCTAGAGAGGACTTGATCCAGTGAACTATTTTTTACACACACACACACCCACCCACCCACCCCCGCTTTAAGTGTTTAGAACAGGGGTAGGCAACCTATGGCGCGGGTGCCGAAGGCGGCATGTGAGCTGATTTTCAGTGACACTCACAGTGCCCGGGTCCTGGCCACCAATACGGGGGGCTCTGCATTTTAATTTAATTTTAAATGAAGCTTCTTAAACATTTTAAAAACCTTATTTACTTTACATGCAACAATAGTTTAGTTATATATTATAGACTTATAGAAAGACCTTCTAAAAACATTAACATGTATTGCTGGCATGCGAATACTTAAATCAGAGTGAATAAATGAAGACTCGGCACAGCACTTCTGAAAGGTACCTTAGAGACTAACACATTTATTTGGGGATAAGCTTTCGTGGTCCTAACCCATGAAATAAGTTTGTTAGTCTCTAAAGTGCCGCAAGGACTCCTGGTTGTTTTTGCTGATACAGACTAACATGGCTTATAAAAGCGAAGTCAAGTGGGCCTAAACTCTTGTCAAGATAACTGTGTATGTGATAAAAGGACGGGAGGGGTGATGAGGAAGCTCTGAGAAATACAATTGCAACAGTTAATCGGAAGGAAGCTGCTAACCGGGGGGGGGATAAAAACACACCTCTTTAGGCTAGAAAAACTTATTTTTGCTGTGTTACTGACAAGGAAGCATTAATGAGCAAGTGTGCTCATCTGGATGTTGCTATAGATCTATATAAGCTTCTGTGTTCTTTTTTTCTTTGTGGAACAGCTCGGAATGTTGCGTCTCCGCTGTCTCTCCTTTCATTCTTGTATTATAATAAAGGAGCTTCAGGCTGTTCTGGTCTAAACACAACGCGTGGTTAATTTCCATGAAAATTTCTTGTGCCATGACTAGGATCCACGGTATACCGCCGAACCGGAGGACCGCAGACCGTTCCCCACCAGACCCGGGCAGCATCTGAAAGGTGAGAGACCTTTTAAATCTCTATTTTGGGTTTGCGGTGGAGGACTGGCCACAGGCTCTGGGTTTGGGTGAGCTGCGCGCTGGATCTGGACTCTTTTGCTGCCAGACACGCCTGACACCCTCCTGTATTGCCCCAGGAAGAACCATGGGTGTGGCTAGGTAGGACTTGGTTTCTTCGTATGTGCCAGTTTGAGTGAGGTTCACAGGAGCTCTTTGCGAAGCCTATAAGCTCGTGGCCGGAGATGTCGCTAAAGCAAATCCTGTGACTGCAACTGGTAGGGCTGAAAAAAGGGCCCTGCCCGAGGCAGGCTGGCTCTGCATGGCCTGACCGGCGAGGGGCCTGCCTGGCTCTAGGATTGTGGGACCTTATCCTTTTCCCCATCCTCGGACCGTCCGTGAACTCTGTTTGATCCTCTGGACAGGAATAAGGCGCATTATCCACTCCAGAACCAAGATCGGGGGAGACCTCCTTTTCCGTAACCTCTTTCCTCCCTTTCCCCTCCCAACCTGAAGGTGGTCTATGAGCCACTGACTAGTCTGACCATCTCACCTGAAGCAGCAGAGTAAGCAGTGCCATTCTCTCTGAGACTAGCCGATGCTCTTTGCTGAAGGGGGTGTAGGAGGGTCGTGGGCGTCCTCAACAAGCCTTTCTGTGTGAGTGAAAATTGGGCGGTGGGTCCAAAATGATCCCCCTCCCGCCAAAAGGCACACCCGTGTACTACATGCACACAAATTACAGTCCTTTCACTTGCAAGTTTCTGGAGAAATGGAATTGATATACCAGAGATGACCCAAAATTACAGTTTCCCTCAGGGGGAAGTTTTGGCCTTGACAAGATTGTGCACCTCAGAGGCGCACTTCTGGCCAATAAGGTTGGGCAAGGCCAGTTTAAGGCATATTTTGATTGGTATGGAAAAACAGCGCGTGAATCTCAAATGAGAGTCTTAAGGACTCTCAAGAGAAACTTAAAATACAATTAAGAGAGGCAAAGAGAAATTGCCTATTCCCCAAACCTCTGCCGGCCAGCAGCCATCTCTCTACCCTTCGAGACTTCTTCAGAGTACCCCATTGGCTCCATCCGAAGATCTTATTGACTTTTATTTGGGTTGCAGACATCTGGCTGCTTCTGCATCACCTCCACAGCCACACCAGAGTCAGACCAGAGTCACTGCTGGTTTTGGCTGGGGGGGGAGTATGGATGGACCAGTGGGATCAGCCTCTGCCTGCCTGGCCCTGGAGGTTGCCAGGAGAGTCCAGGGCAGTTCATTCTTCAGGTGTTGCCACCAGAGGCTCCGACTGTTGCTAAGGGACAGGAGTTTACACTGCAATGGGGGGCAATCCCCCGAAGTGACCCCTTTGATTCTGCTCTTTTTCTAGCATTTGGCTCAGAGATGCTGTTATTGGGAGGGTCTGAAGAGCCTGGGGGGAATCGGGGTGTGACATGGACTGAAGTCCCTTCTGTAACCTCCCCCATCACCCCTCTTGCCCCAACAGGCTGAGGAATCACGTCCACATTTCACTCCAGATCGTCCCGTCTGCCAGGAGAAAGGGAAGGGAAATGACTATGATGGATCCAGCTCAGGTTAGGGATTTTCAGCGAGCTGCTGGGAAGGGGGGGAGAGAAGCAGGGAGGAGACAGGGTGTGATAAACCTGCTGATTTTCTGAGTAGGACCATTGGCAGTGGGGAGAGGGACATTCACCCATGTGGCAGGGCAGGGTAAACCCCTTTTGAACTCTGCCAAAATGCTGGCTGGCCTGCTTTCTGGCCAGAGACCAGGGCAGAGTCGCAGGTATTCAGCAGGAGCCCAGCTTCAAGCCCTAACGAGGGCTGACTCAGAGGAACATGTTGAGCTGAGTGCTGACAGCTGGGCGGAGGCACCAGGAGGGCTATTAATGCCCTGGGCAAACCTCAATCAGGAGGTTAGCCTGAGAGGCAACAGGAGGGCAGTTTCGCTGTCTCCTTACCAAGTAAGGGCGCCTCAAAGGCCAGGAGGATCTGGGGTCATTATCTGTCGGGGATCTGGGAACTGCCCGAGCACTGTAAATAAAGATACTTGGGTGAACCAGCAAAAGAAGGCGTGGAGAACTCTTCATTACACCAGGCCAAACACAGGGTGCAGGCACCAGAGGGTGGAAACCTGCGTGGACCCTGTGACACTGGGGCATGTCTGGGATCTTCCTAGTCACGGCTATTTGTGGCTGCCAGGGGAGAGCCCTTGACGTGGCTGGTGCACCCCGTGCGGGAGATGCAGCAGGCCCAGCAGGCGGACAGACAGGCGCTGATGACGTGGCAGGCAGACCAACAACGGGCCCTTCAGGAGTTCATCAGGAGCAGTCGGCAGCCCAGCAGCAGATGCTACAGAGGGTGGTGAGTCCAGCACCGGGGATGGATCCAGGCTGCCAGGGTAGAGGCTTTGCAAGATGGGCCCCATGGATGACCCCGATGCCTTCCTGGGGACATTCAAATGGGTGGCTACGGCAGCCGGTTGGGAATGGGAAACCTGGTCCCTGTGGCTAGCGCCATACCTGCGGGGAGAGGCCCACACTGCATTCATGGCCTTGGGCGAAACCAGGCTAGCGACTATGATGCGGTAAAGGCCACAATGCTGGATCGGGTAGGACTCTCAACTGAGACATGTCGCCAGTGGTTCGGGAGCCCCGCTGGGCGGAGGGCCTGCGACCCAGGGCATTGCCCAGAGATTGACCGATTGGGCCACCCGCTCGCTGAGGCCCACAGCCCAAACCAGGAGGAGGTAATGGATAAAATAATCTTGGAACAATTCCTCCTGGGGGTCCCAGACCTGGTGCGGTTGTCGATTGGAAGACATCAGCCGGCCCAGGTGGCGGATGCTGTCCAGTAACAGAAGAATATTTAGAAGCAGAGGGGTCCAGGCGGGTGGTGAAGCCCAGTAAGGGGCAGGACCAGGAAGAAGCCTGCCGGACACTGCTCCCAAGAAGGGTCAGACCCAGGGCCCACCCGCAGTCGAGAACTGACTTGTTGGCAGTGCGGACGCCTGGGCCATAAGAAACAGGAATGTCCCCAAATGGGTGTGGGCTGGCGGACTTTGTGGGTGGACTGGGGAGGGAGGCAGGGGCACCCAATAGAGGCAGCAGAGGGGAGGTGAAGAGAGGGTTGAACCCCAACAAGTGCAAGGACCCCCCCCTCATGTGGTGCTTGGGGAAGGGGGAGAAGGGAAAGAAAACTCCTAGAAAGAAGCCGAGCACCTCAAGGTGGCACCAAAGGACCCTCTGGGCAGGAGTGCCAGGAGTGTGGCTCTCAGGGGCCCGAGGAGATAAAGATCAGGGGCCGGGAACTGAAAGCAGAGGGTGGGAGGGTCCCGGGCGGGTTTGTGGCTGGGGCAGTAGGTGCTGAGTGGGGACTCTTGTTGTTTCAGATGCCGGTGACCGAGGAGGTGGCTGTGTATTTCACCCAGGAGCAGGGCTCTCTGCTGGACCCGCTCAGAGAGCCCTCTACAGGGACGTCATGCAGGAGAATTATGAGACGGTGACCTCGCTGGGTAAGGGATTCCTGTGCCCGCAGCTATTAGAAGCCATGGGGTCTGCATGTCTGACTCTCGTCAGGGTCTTCCCTGGTCAGTTAGATTTGAGGTGAATGGGTTCCATAATGCACAGCTGCCGTGAGAGAGACTTGCATCTCCATGCCTTCTCGAGTGGGATACAGGTGTCAAAAGCTAATGGACATGCTAGCAAATCCTCATCCCTCCAGGTTACAAAGGGACAGAATTCGTTCATTGTCCTGTCTGTGTTGATTCCTAGTCACATACAGAATCCCTGTTCACCTCCCTTCTTGGAAATAGCTCCAGCCATGGGGAGGGCTCTGGGCTCTGCAGGTTTAGAAATAGGCAGAGGTTTAACGCCAGAGCTGGGTGTGCGTCAGCCAGTCCCCCAGAGAGCACAGATCCTGGGAACTCCTAGTGAGGGTATAAAAATTCCCGTCACCTCCCCAGACGCCTGCCTCCCCCAAGGTGGCTCAGTGACCATGTTCCTGTCCTCTTAGGTTCCATATTCCCACCAGCACAGCACGGGGACAGGTTCCGTTCACACAGCGCCCTTTGTGACAGACACTCCCCCAGTGGTCCATGCGCCCTGTGCGAAGAGTTCAGTCACAGAGACCCCCTTGGGATTGTAACCTGATGTGCTGAAATAGTCACTGAGCCTCTTTTCCCTGCCAGCTTGGGCCCCCAGTACCCTCTCTTGTTGAACCAGACACGCTAACCTGCTGCAGCAAAGATTCAGGGTCCGGCCCATGCCCCCAAGCTGCACATCTTAACTGAAAACAGCACAGCAAGATACCTGTCTCCAGCACTGAGATACCCATCCCCCATAGGATCTAAACCCCAGATAAATCCGTCTTACTCTGTATACACATTATACAGGGTAACTTCCTAAGTGTTCACCCTCTTCATCACTACAAGAGAGAGATGCGCAAACTGTTTGCTCTCTCCCCACCAGTAACACTTGCACTGGGTTTATTAATAAGCAAAATGTATTAAGTATAAAAAGTGGTGGTTTTAAGTAATAACAGACAGAACAAAGAAAGTCACTAAGCAAAATAAAACAAACACGCAAGGCTAAGCTAAATACACTAAGAAACTGGTTACAAATAATAGTTTCTCACCTTCACATAAGCTTCTTTCACAGACTAGACTTCTTTCTAATCTGGGCCCAAACCTTTCCCCTGTTCAGTATCTGTTAGTTGCAGCAGACCTCTTGGGTGATAAACAGGGGTCTCCTCACCTAATTTTAAATCTAAGAATGATACATACATGCAAATAGGAAAACCATATTCAGTAGCTTACAGCTTTTCTAATGATACCTTAAATGGGACCTTTTGCATAAAGAATGTTCCAATTGTGTCATATTCATATTGATTAAGCATATTTTCAGTGTATGGAGCACCCCGTAACACCCTGATCTGGTCTGATTTCACTCCTGCGCAGGATTTCCCATTCCCAAACCTGAGCTGATCGCACGGCTGAACGGGGGAAGAGCCAGTGCCCGATCTCCAGGCCTGCGAGGAAAGAGAGATCCTGAGAGGCACCCACACAGGTGAGGACTGACACAGAAACCATCTGGGGAATGAAGGAAAAAGTTGCAGGAGTTTCCTTTCCAGGCTTCCTTCCCTGTGAGTGTGTTTTGGGTGAGAAGTGGAGGCAGAATCCAATTGCTCAGTCTTTGTGTTGGGTTTTCCCTCTGTGCTAGTCCTCTTTCTCCCCAGCACAATGACTCGTGTCTGGATTGTCTCTCTCCCAGCACATCATGAGAGAGTGAGTGAGAATGAAGAGGAGAATCATGATGCAGAAGTTCCTGGTAAAGTGGAATCACAGGAGACCTTTATGGGAAGTGCTGCATGGAATTTTTCCCACTGCTTGGAAGAGGGAGAAGCCTGGGAAATTGGCACAGGTCAGAGAGGCTGCTGGGAAACCACCCAGGGCAGAAAGTGGATTGAATCTATTAACGGTGGGAGAGGAGACCAGGATCTCAGAGCTCAGCAGACAAGGAAGACACACCCTGGCACTGCCTGCATGTGGGAAAAGATTCATTCTGAGCTCACAGCTTGTAACACATCAGACAATCCATACTGGAGAGAAATCCTCCCAATGCTTGAACCATGGGGAAAGCTTCAATAACAGCTTAGACCTTGATAACCACGGAGATGCCACACAGAAGAGAAACCCTCTCAGTGCCTTGAGTGCGGGAAACATTTCATTTGGAAGTCAGAACTAATTACCCATCAGAGATTCCACACACAAGAGACCCCATAAGTGTTTCGTCTTTGGGAAAAGTTTTTCATGTGGAGGTCAGATCTTGTTAAACATCAGGGCATCCACACAGGAGAGAGACCCCATAAGTGGTGGTTTGTTTTTTTTTGATAGAATTGCTGCAAAGAAACCAAGATTTTTAAAAATATTTTTATAAATTTTAATTGCTAAATTTTTAGCCTTTGTAGAGTTAATTTTTAACTTTTTTTTTAAAAGTGCTTATTTTTAGAACAATATTTTAATTAACGTAGATGTTACCATTTTCATTATTGTTTTAGGGATATAAATGTCCCATACCTGTAACTGCTGCTTTTTTTAATTTTTGCCATATTTTTTTATTTGTTGTGATTGCTTACCTGGGCCCGGTTTTGTTTTTTTTCTTTTTGCTGAACCGTTTTTTTTTATTATGGCTGCCTGACTTTTTGCCTGGACCCAATTCTGTGTGTGGGTTTTGGGTTTTTTTGCTGAACTGTTCCTTTTTATGGGCACAAGCCTTGTTCCACTACCAATTCAGCAAGGAGGGTGGGCTATTTAACTAGGCCCCACCTCTTCTGTTTTTTTTAAACATTTTTGCTTACAAGGGTTAACTTGGGGGGAGAGAGAGCTCAGAGGTTTGAGCATTGGCCTGCTAAACCCAACGTTGTGAGTTCAATCCTTGAGGGGGCCATTTACGGATCTGGGGCAAAAATCTGTCTGGGGATTGGTCCTGCTTTGAGCAGGGGGTTGGACTAGATGATTTCCTGAGGTCCCTTCCAACCCTGATAATCTATGAGTTATTTCCCATGAGGCTTGACACCAGGACAGAACACATAGCCACTTGGTGGCTGCATTTCTCACTGGGTGACCAATCCCAACATAAAAATCCTTTGGGATTCTTGCTGATGAGGTACTATGGAAATGTGTTGGGCTTATCCCCTTGCTGTATTCTGCTAACCTGAGCTCTGCTTTGCTGTAGGGTTGGAATTGGAGACTCCCTCACTGGTTCCTCTAAAGAAGAACCCCAACGTTGTAGTGGTGTCTGAAAAATACAACCTGATGCCGATGAAGAGACAGAGGTTGGTCTGAGCATCCTGCCCTGCTCTGGGGAAAGCGTCCCTACCTTGCACCTGTGGCTTCCTTTGTCTGCCTCACCTTTACACTCTGTCCTCAGTCCTGAGAATCACTCTGTGTGGAACTGGGAGGCAGGACTCCTGGGTTCTATCCTGGCTCTTGGGAGGAGTGGGGTCTGAGTGGTTAGAGCGGTGGGGCTGGAGGCTGGACTGAGTGCTGAGGGATTTGCGAGGCCCTGTGTGTGGTACAGGCCCAGCATTGGTAACCTTCCCAAGCCGCCCTGCTTGCCCCTTCAGCCCCTGCAAAGCAGCTCTAGGGTTGTGTGTGCTTCCTGTGTTCTGCATGCTAGATCATCACGTGATCTGGGCTTGCCTGCTCCTTGCTCCAGGGCAGTGTCTGATCCCTTTCCTGGGCCATGACCTCAGCGTCTCAGTACCATGTCTGCTTTTCCTCTCACAGCACGTCCGCCTCTCTGGAGACAACCCACCAGTAGAGAAGAAATGCAAGCCTCTGAACACCACCCCAACAGCACCAAGGAAATCAAAGTTAAGATCATCCCCGCGCAACGTGAGTACATTGAGGCCCCGTAGTCAGGATGCCTGGGTTCAGTCCTCAGCATTGGGCGGGGTGGGATCTAGTTGGTGAGAGTAACGGAGTTGCAGGGGTGGGGCTGAGAGTCAGGACTCCTGGGTTCTCTGGTTCTGGGAGGTGACTGGGGCGTAGCATGGGGAGGAGCGGGATAACACATGAAGTTGCGTGGAGCTTCAGTTTGTATAACCACTTTCGCTCCCCTCTCTGCAGCAATGGAGGGCTTGGGCTTCCTGGATGCCCAGAACTCTGCCCCCATCCCGGGGATCAAGATAAAAAAGAAAAAGAAAGTCTTGTCTCCTACTGCAGTCCAGGTACAAACACCTCTGGGTGGGGGCTGGTGGGTTAGACTAGGGCAGGGAGGGCTGATAGGCTGGACCCCTGGGTTCTGTCCCCCGGTTGGGGTGTGGGGGGTGCTGGTGGGTTAGCGCTGGGGGCGGGGAGGGAGGACCCCTGGGTTCTGACTTCAGCAATGAGAGGGGAGTGGGGTCTGGTGCAGGGACTGAGAGTCACTGGTTCACTTTCCATTACACTGATCCCACACTTCTGTGTCCCAGGCGAGCCCGTTTGAAGGGAAGCTAGTCCCAAGCGGCGCTGTTAAACCATCCTCTCCAGAACCTGGTACTGCATCCAAGCCCGTGGAGGATCAGCCCAGCACTCCTGTGCCAGCAGTAGAGGTCCCAGAGCTGATGGAGACCAGTAAGGGATGGGGAAGAGCGTTGGAGCCAATGGGTTCTGTTGTGCTAACCCTGGGCGGAGTAATAGGTAATAATTGGAGATATACCAATCTCCTAGAACTGGTGTTGGATCAGACCTGATGTTGCCACCCAGGAGGCCATAAAACCCATAATGCATGGCCGGGTGGGCCATGCTAGCTGGATACAGCTGCCTTGGCGGGGCAGCCCCTGTGTTAGCGTAACTGTGGGGCTGGCAGGGGCTGTCTTCACCTGGGGTCCTGGGTTGGGCTCAGGAGGCATTGGCACCGGTTGTTAGATCCAGGCTCCATGAGGTTGTGTGTTTGTGTCTGGTCGCTGGAGCTGCTCTGTGTCCCATCCCCGCAGCCTCGTCTGAGCAGAACTCGGATGCCAAGCCCTCCGAGAGCACCGCTGACTCCATGGCTTATCAAGAAGGGCAAGAAGAAGAAGACAGTGACTTGGCCTGAGGAGAGCAAGCTGCAGGAGTACTTCTACTCGAGCTGGATGAGACTGAG
Organism: Mauremys reevesii; assembly: GCF_016161935.1. Lineage (NCBI taxonomy): Eukaryota > Metazoa > Chordata > Testudines > Geoemydidae > Mauremys > Mauremys reevesii. The sequence goes on along the minus strand of NW_024100781.1, from coordinate 2,427 downwards.
CAAGTGAGTACTGGGGCATGGGCCTTTCCTCTAGGGGCACTAGCTCCCATCCAGCACTTGGGTTATGGGACATGGGGGCCTTTCCTCTAGGTGGTGCCAGCTCTGCTCCAGCACCAGGGGACTACCTGGCTTCTGCAGGTGGGCAAGGATACAAGGCCTTTGAACTCCTGTTGTGGAGTGGGGGGAGGACGGTGTCACCCTTCCCATCAGCTGGACGGCAGAGGCCTTTCTGTCTCTGACTAAACCTCTCCCGTTTCTTCCTCCTCCTGGCAGTCCAATGTGAACAAGATCAGGACTTTGGCGAGGCAGCCAAGCGGGGAGATGCTGAAGGACCAGCACGCTTCAAGCCCCAAAGGCGCGCCGGCTCAGCCACAACGCCATGGGGAAGAAGGTGCCTGGGTTTGCCCCAAGCTCATCGACCTGCCTAGCCCCTTGGTGCAGCCGGGCAGCGGCAGCCGAGAAGTTCACCCAGGCCGAGAGGAGAAGGGCATCCTGGGAGATCTTCCTCTCTAAGGAGAGGTGGGTGTAGCCCTGACGGGCAGGGTGAGGAGTTGGAAGGATACTGGAGGTGAGGCTGAGGCACCATTTCCCAGTTGCACAATGTAGGCTCTTTAACGGCCAGTATGTCAAATTTAGGGCCACCCACCTGAATCCAGCATGCCTCTGTCCCTCTCTCCCTAAGCGGCATATGGGCCGGCTGCTGCCTCTGAGCCTGTCAACTTGGTGGTTTCGACTCAGGGACCACAGACCCTGATTTCAGCTCCAGATGTCCCAGCAGATGGGCCACCAGGGGCCTCTGTAGGTTGCTGGGCACCAGGATCCAGCTCTGACCCTGCTGTCTTTGCTTCCCATGGCGGGTGGGGTGGACCTGGCCTGTGAGGCTGTGCTGGTAGCATGGGGTGGGGCATCAGGCTGTGCGAGAGCCCCACAGTGGGGAGCTATGACCAGATCTCTTGGTGCTGAGATCTGACCAGAATTTCTCCTCTCCACAGCTGCCCAGACAGTCTCCACGAACCCGACCCGGGTCATACGAACCCCTGCCGCCCAAACTCATCCCACTCGGCGAAGTACGTCTGGCCCAGGGCCCCGGGTTCTCTGTCCTGCTGGGGACAGAAGGAGGGGGCCTGTGGGGTGGAGAACAGGGGATTGGTAGTCAGGACTCCTGGGTTCGCTCCTCACTGTGGAAGGGGTCTAGGGGTTAGAGCAGGGGGTTCATTTCAGCTCCCTGGGGGCCCTTCCTCACTCTGTGTCTCTGTCTTCCCTGTATAAACAGAGAGGGGACTAGAAGGAGGCAAAGGCCCAGGAACCTCGAAAGCACCCATGGCCATGACCCCCAGCCTCTGAGGCTGGGGCGTCCTCCCCACTCCTCAAAGCAGCCCATCCTGACTCCAGTGTCTCCTCTGTCCTTCTCTCTCAGGAGATGCACACCCCAACGGGCGAGGCCGCTACCAGGAGGACTCGACTCAGCGCCGCTCTCGCCAGTCTCTTGGCGGATCCCGGGCTATCAGCTGCCTCCAGTGCTGGCCAACCTGATGCCGGGCCCACGTGTTCCCCAGAGCCCTCAGGGCCCCAACCCCAGCTCCTCCCATGAACGTGCAGGTCCTCACCTCCATCACGTGGTGGAGCTGCTGCATAGCCTGACTGACCCTATAGGCTCCCCATAGTGGGAGGGTCTGGCACCAAAGGAAGTAAACTCGCGCTGCTCTATGGGTGGGGCCTCCCTGGTCCATCTTCCCCAGAGCCGGACCATTGCTTCCCTTCTGCCACCCCACTCACTGCTGGAGCGGACCAGGATTGGCCTGGTCTCCCTGCCTCCCAGCTTGCAGGTGAAGTTCCAGCACTTAGGAGGGAAGGGGAAACTCGGGCAATGCACCAGCTGAGGCAATAGTTGGGTGGCTGGGGATGCGGGCGTGGGACTCTTTCCTATCACTCCCCTTCTCCTAAAGCAGTTGGGTCAGAAGCTGGCCCCTGGCCCCAGCTGAAGGAGGTTAATGATACTAGCACAGTGCCCTGGAGTTAAAGGTCAGAGAGAGCTCAGAGGGTGGTGTGGGGAAAGGGGAGGGACTCTGTCTAACCTCCTGTCTCCCTTCACCTGCACAGGGCGGGCCCAACAGCCACAAGACGGAGGAGCTGTGAAACAGCAGTTATTCCTGGACAGATCAAACACTTGCTTGGCAACCTCCAGGTGCCACAGCCCCAGGGCTCCTCAGGAGGTAAGAGACCTGTAGGGCGGAGGCACTGACTCCTATTCTCACTCTCCCGCTGCTAGGAAAATCCTGTCCTGCACGTCGCCTTCTGGCTTCTGTTTCTTTGCCTTCTGTCTCTGTGTCTCAATGGGGGCGCCTGGGACTTCCTCAACCCATCAGCTCCTACAGTTCCTAGGGTTCTGGTCAGGTGGTAATCCGAAGGACGTTATTGACCTTGCTC
>NW_024100780.1:0-96726 GCF_016161935.1 Mauremys reevesii | reverse complement strand
ATGTTGTCGCATGTTTTTCTCTGTATGTTGTTTTATATGTATATATTGCATAGCATCCTAGACATGTAGGCAGATAGACCTCAAGATGTCATCAAGTCCAGCCTTCTGTCGCAGGCAGGACCAAGCATCTGTAGATTCTCTGACAGAGCTATTCTACTTGTTCTTAAAACTCCAGGACAGAGACTCTCCACCCCCTTAAAAGATTCATTCCAGAGCTGACCTGCCTTAGCTCTAGGACACCCACACAGACTGTAGTGGTGGAGCAGCTCTGGAGAGAGAGGAGACCCCAGGAGTGGCAGCTGCAAAGAGACTAAAGTTGGGAGGAGAAAAGATTGACGGTGCAAGGTCACCCAGGCTGTCCTCAGGACGAGCTAGAAATAAATCCCAGCTCCCAGTGCCACTGTACTGCTGTTTTGGGCACTGGAAGGTCTCTGCCACCCTGGTGTTTTAGGCACTGGTGCAAACCTCTTAGTACAGACAGAATTTACACTAGTGCCTGGCACTGGCATCATGTCCCCTGCTTGAAGGCTTGCAGGAGATGGGGGGCAAAGTGAATTCCTGAGGCCTGGGCCGGGCTGGAACAGTGCAGCTGGTCAGGAGGCAGCAGTGAGTGCTGGAGGTATAGGAGCCAGGAGCAGGCCCTGTTATGACTGGACACTGACTTCTCCGACCTAGGGAGACTCCCCAGCTGTGTGCAGGGACCAGCTGAGCTGCCTGCCACACAGCCTGTGCATCCATGGACAAACCACTCCTTCCTGCAGCCTAATACAGTGGGGTCTGGGGACCTTCCAAGCTGCGAGTGACGGGCTCTGGAGTTACTGGGGTCTGTTCCTGGCTCTCTGTCTCGACCTGCTTGGGTACCTGGGGGAAGTCACTGCCCTCTCTGTTTTCTCTCCTCCCATTGTCTGCTTGGATTGTGATCTCTTTTGGGGTAAGGACTGTCCTCTGTTCAGCTTTGCCCAGCAGAATGGGGGCTGCTGATCTCAGTCAGGGTCTCTGCCATGTGCTGCACGATGGGGCCCTGATTCCACTGGTGTCTGTGCAACGCAAGGCACAGCTTATAGACTCACAGACGAAGGCCAGAAGGTAGAGGTGTATGTCGATGAGGTCTCATCAGTGCCTTGTATAACAGCACTGACCCTTTCATGTCTGCTGGAAATACCTCACCTGATGTATCCTAGACTGCATTAACTCATTTCACGGCTGCATCACATTGGCAGCTCATAATTATCCTGGTGATCAACCAATAGCACCCAGGTCTTTTCTCCTCCTCTGTCACTTCCACTGACAACACAGCCAGGGCCTGCAGTCTGTCAGAGAGGTGTGTCAGTTGTATTTAGAATCTGAAAATAAAAGGTAGGACGGGCTGGTTCACAACATCCAATGAAATCTTGCAAACCAATCATATACAAATGGACCCTACTTCTGTTAAAACAACATGGTATTAATACTGGGATTCAAAACTGGACATTTAAAATTAGGAGAGAAACGCATGAGAAAATGAACTGACACCTACTTACCATTTCTTAATGCCTACAATTTTGATACACTTTCACAGCATCTTCTTCAAAGCGCAGCACGCGCACACAGTCAAGTTAATGAATGGAAGCACACCCATTATTGATCAGCTTTGTGCTGCATGAGCATCTGATTAAGCACCTAATTACAACCGTACCACTGTAAGTGGAAATGCATCAACCCAGCTTAGGGCTCCACGGTGTCTAGATGTGAATGAAAAAGTTTCCATGCTTTGAGCATGATTTAGCACTTCAGCAAGTGTTGCCGCAGCGCTTGAAGGCTATGTAGTCGGAGCATTCAGCGCTGGGAGAGAGTTTCCCAGCGCCTGTCCTGCGATTCGCCTCCCGTGGGGATTAATCGTACAGCGCTGGGGGCCTCTGATCACATCTGAGGCGCTTAGCAAAGCGCCAGCACCCAGCAGCCGCTGGAGAGGGTGTTTTTCACACCCTGCTGCAAAGGCCGCTGCAAATTTGCAAGTGTAGCCAAAGCCTGAAAATGGGTCATCACTTGCTGGAGGATTCTTCTGCAGGCTTGAGGGCTTCAAACCACAATTTGAAGACTTCAGTAACTCAGGACGTAGGTTAGGGTTTGTTATAGAAGTGATGGGTAGGATTCTATGGCCTGCTTTGTAGCAGGGAGGTCAGACTAGATGATCATAATGGTCCCTTCTGACCTTTAAAGTCTGAGTCTACATGGCAGAATGGTTAATGAAGAAAATACACTGAAATGCCTCTACGCAGTCCTGTTGACTTCTTCTCCCAACCCACCCCCCTCATGAGTTCTGGCCTCTTGGTCAACTCAGCTCCCAGACCCCCATCAGCTGTGCCCTCTCCCAACCTAACCCATTTCTACTGCAATTCTTCACCCTCCTCATCCAGGCAGGGGTTGGTGCTGCAGCCCCATGGCATACCTGGGCGTTAATCACTGTCTCTCATACAAATGGGGCCATTTAGATTTCAGGGAACGATTCAGGAATTACTGACGCTGGGAGGTGGGAGAGAGGAGAGGCTGAGAGAGCGCAGGTGCTCTTACGGCCACTGCTCACCCTCTGGTAGCCTCCTATGTTACCTCATCCTCCCCCATGTCTCCGCCATGTCAGTATGTCACTCTGGATCATCAATGCCACTGAAGCTTTCAGAGCTCCTAGACAGGAGCCACATCACGAGAGTGGTTACGGTACTGAGAGTAAAATACATCACAGGAGGGGTGTAATTCATCCTGAAGTGAAACATTCCAGTCTAGGAAGTACTTCACACATTACTAAAATTATGCTTGGACAGGATTCGATTTTTTAATGAATAAATTGCAGAATGTTAATTCTTCACTGTACACACACACACACAGATGAAAAAATATTTATATAGGTAATATACAGAAAATGCTTCTGGAGAAAGTGGAGTTTGATTTAAGGATATTTAAGAACTGTATATTTTGGGTGTGACATTGACAATTTCTTTGAACATGTTATATGGATTTGGCTTTTGACTCTCAACAGTTACTGTTATTAAATAATTGTCTAACTTACTTTCATAACTTCCTTCACAGCTCTGAACATTGAAATTGGTGAATCGCTGGAAAAAGGGTTTAAAATAAATATCGCCATCTATTGAAATTAAAAGAAAGAAATAGATACAATGAATTTTGTCAAACCCACTTAACAGCAAATTGCAATATGCTAGGGGATGGAAATTCACAACTCAAGGCACCAACCTTAATTCTGCCCTGTAGTGACACTCAGGCAATTGCCGTAGGGCTACGAATTAGGCATTTTAGTGTATATGGTTCCAGATTACAAATCGGTATGATCTAAAGACATGAGATCTTTTCCTCAGTGAAATCACCGTCACTGGGTTGTTTCTTAGTGGTAATTCCCAGAAGTGAACAGATTAATAACATTTTATCAGCCATGAAGTGGCCATTTCAGTATTTCTGGGGAGTGTCTGTTATTTTGCACTTAGGTCCTTGGAGAGACGTGAATCTTGGTTTCATTTTAACTTCCTCCATGCTCAGCAGTGCTTCTGGAATTCTGGTTCTAAAGTATTTACATGTTTCTCTGCCCTATTCTCTTAAAAAGTGCTGCTTTAGAAAGTGGGGAAGGGCAGGAACTGGACTGCAGGATCTGTAGCTGAGTCCCTTAGATATTTATAGCTCATCGGAAGGAGGACGGGGATTGGTGGGTGTCTGGGGATTTAATAATAAACACACAAATATCATTGTTCTTTAGTGAATTTTCTCATCTTCTAATTCCCATAACTCCACTTAATTATCCCCTGGCTGCCCCGGCAGTCTGAGGACGGAGAACTAGTCAACTCCTGTGGCCAGTGGGAACCGAAGGCACAAGGATCTTTCAGTGGCTGACTCAAAAAGTCACCCAGAGTGAATTTCTCACTTCACTGGATAAAGCCCTAGTTGCTGTGCGCCTCTGCAGAGGGGTGGGAGGTGAATTCCATCCCCATTCTTGGAGCAAATTCTCACCCTGGATCTCAGACACTACTCCCACCTTCCCTGCAGTGATGGGACCCACTTGATGTGCTGCCAGAGCCAGCTGCCATGCGTAGCTAGAGAGGGCAGAGGCCCAGCTCTAGAACTGCTCCTCTGCCCACAGCCCCAAGCTGTGCCATAGAGTTGCCTCTGATCTTTCCAATCTGCAGGATCAGGTCCGCTGTCCCCAGCCCGCACCCACCATACACACAATCTTGTGACAACAAACATCCCAGGTTTGGGAAAGACCATCTGGGGCTGGCTGCAGTCTCTCTGTTGCTGCTGTGAGGGGAATGGGGTGGTCCTCGAAGGAGAGGATGTACAAACATACCAGGGCAGAAGGGAAATGTAGTTTCTTCCAGGGGTTTGAAATGTTTGCCAAGCCAGTTGTAGTCCTGAGCTCTGTCTTCTCTGTTTGTCTCCTCCTGCCACTTCTCTAGAGCTCTTGGAGTAGACAAGGTGGGTGCAAGTAATTGTTTTAGAACCAATTAAAAATACCTCTTTGCTATCCTTGGGACCAACCATGGTACAAATAACTTTCCCCTTTGTACTTCTCCCCCATCACACCTCCCACCCAGCTGAGACTGTCCCATGTGATAGGAAATATAAGGGTTCAGTCCTGTCGCTGGATTGGGTCTTGTATAGCACTGAACGGGAGTGAGTCAAAGCCTGTGTGCATTAATGACAGCAGCAGCTTTGGGACTCAAACATAGGGAGAAGAGATGGGATGGAGGGAGGCTGTCGTTTGTGCCAGGTGTGAGTTACTCATGTGGGAATTCTTCACTGTCACTAAGTGTGACGCACAGAATTCTCAAGGTCCAGCGCAGAATTTCTTTTTTTTTTGGCTTGAAGAAGATACGTTCTGGCCTGAGAAGTGCTATGCAGTTCTGCCTTTCACCTGCACCAGAGGCCCCCTGTGGCACCAGAACAAGTGGCAGCAGCCAGCTGGGTTCTATCTTAGGAATTTGTTGCCCTGAGCCATACCCCAAATGGGAGGAGAGTTAGTGGGTGCAACTGGGGAGAGTCCTGAGACACGGGTTGCCGCTGGGGTGGGACAGGGTGGCTCATTCTCGACTCGCAAGAGGGTGTGGGAAAGGGGCACAGGAGGAGCAAGTGTCCCCTATGGAGACTGCCCAGCCCCGGGTTATCCAGTCCCAGATGCTTCTTCCCACCGCATCTCAAACCTCTTCACCCTCCAGCCATCAGTTGCCAGGCTTCCCTCGCACTAGCCCTCTTCCTGACTGCAGAGACCTCTGAGCCACAGTGTCAGGCTCAACCTCTGGCTGCGTCCTCAGGCACTTTCTTCCTCTCTCGGGCAACGTGCCACCAGGGGCCTCCCACAAATCTACATTGCTCAGTGCTTTTGGCTTCAGCCCCGGGTGGGGCTCAGGGCCCTGACTTCAGCCCTCCCATGCGCCTGGGACTGGAGCTTTCTGCCTCTGGGCCTCAGTGAATCTAATGCTGCCCCTTGCTTGGCGCCCGCCTCTGAAACCTGCTAGTGGATTTCACTTCAGGGGCCCAGGACCCCCTAGTTGAGAACCACTGTCCTTACCCTCACCTATCACAGCTGTTAAATGTTCAGGTTACCAAGCAAACATAGAATCCTAGAATATCAGGGGCTGGAAGGAACTCTCAGGAGGTAGCCTAGTCCAACCCCTGCTCAAAGCAGACCAATCTCCAACTAAATCATCCCAGCCACAGGGCTTTGTTGGCCTGACCTCATGCCAAAAGGACCAGTCACTTACTGAGGTCAATTGAATCTTAGATCTCACAACAAAGACAACACTTGTAGCCAGTCCTGTAATAACCTTTGCATTAAGATTTATTTAAAAAGGAAAGGGAGAGTTGTTTACAAAGTTAAAGCTGGTAATCCTATAGATGCAGAGACGAGTTACATAGTCTTAAATTTCAAAAGGTAATAGAAGCTTCATAATAAGCAAGCTCTGCATATTCTTTAGGACTAACCTGAGCCTAAGCAGCTGGGGATCTCAAAGCAGGCTTGTGCCTAGAAACTTTGCCCCCTCCCCGAGTCCAAGCAGCATACAGTTCATCAGTTCCTTCCATGGGGTTTTTCATCCCCTTCCTGCCATATGTGTGCTCTGAGCTGCAAGTCAGCTAATGGGAAGTCAAGAGCACAACAACAGTGTTTTCTGTCATCTTTAACATCCCATAATAGCGTCTATCTGGTGTTGATGGACCTTTCCTGCCAGGCAGGGTGTAATGCATTCCATTGCCAATCAGCACTTCACCCTCGGTAAAGTCTCTCTCCTGTCTGGTGATTTACAGGAGCCACAATGCAACTAGTCAGATATTAACCCAGGCAGCAACCTCCCACAAGCATTCACATAAAGTGTAAGCGCATTCTTATAATCCCAATACTAACACAGGTGAGTCAGACTGATTCCAGCGGCGATGCGCTTTGTCCCTGTTCAATGAAGACATGGGGGCGCTTTGTGTAAGAGCTTAACACCTCATCTGCCAGTGTCACAGGCAGGCTGGGCAGTGTGATGGTGTGTCTCTAGCTCTGTTTCCCGTGAAGCTGGGAATGGGTGACGGGTGGATCATTTGATGGTTACCTGTTCTGTTCATTCCTCTGAAGCACCTGGCATTGGCTGCACTGAGCTAGATGGACCATTGGTCTGATGCAGTGGGCAGCTCTATAGGTCACAGTCTGTATTGAGGAGTATCTACTCATTGGGACTCACTGGGGAGCCACAGAAAGGGAACAAGATGTGCTGAGGCAAGAGCAGGCCCCAGTGCCCCTGAATAAGGTCACACTTGCCAGAGGCTAAAATCTAGGCCCAGCCCATGAAGTTGGGCACCGCCACAGGAGAGATTGTATAAAGGCTGAGCATCAAACAGCTTTGTAAACCTGAGAGAGCTGCCTTGGGGACAGTGTGACAGGGAGAATCCCAGAGGACTCTCTTGATTCTGCTCTTCTCTGGCCTTTGGTTCTTCAGAATCATAGAACTGAAGGGTCCTCGAGGTCATCTAGGCTAGTCCCCTGCCCCCTCAAGGCAGGACTCAGTATTATCTAGACAATCTCTGACAGGTGTTTGTCTAGCCTGCTTTAAATATCCCCAGTGATGGAGATTCCACAACCTCCTGGGCAATTTATTCCAGTGCTTAACCACTCTGACAGTTAGAAGTTTTTCTTAATCTCCATCCTAAACCGCCTCTTTGCTGTAATTCTCTAGCTCCATTGCTTCTTGTCCTATCCTCAGAGGTTAAGAAGAACAATTTTTCTCCAGCATCTTTGTAACAACCTTTCTGTACTCCTGAAAACTGTGATCGCCCTCTGAGTCTCTCTCCCCAGTTTTTTTCAATCTTCCTCTATAGGTCATGTTCTCTAGACCTTTAATCATTTTTGTTGCAAACCTTTCTCTGGACTTTCTAATTTGTCCACATCTTTCTTGAAATGTGGCCCCAGAACTGGACACACTACTCCAGCTGAGACTCTAATCAGTGCGGAGTAGAGCAGAAGAATTTTCCTCGTGTCTTGCTTACAATACTCCCAAGCTAATACTTCCCAAAATGATACTTGCTTTTGCAACACTGTTGACTCCCATTTAGGCTTGTGATCCACTAGGACTCCCAGATCCCTTTCCACAGCGCCTCCTTCCTAGGGGCAGTTATTTCCCATTTTGTATGTGTGCAACTGATTGATCCTTCCCTAAATGAAGCACTTTGCATTTGTCCTTATTGAATTTCATCCTATTTACTTCAGTCCATTTCTCCAGTTTGTCCAGATGATTTTGAATTTTAATTCTATCCTCCAAAGCACTTTGCAATCCCTCCCAGCTTGGTATCGCCCACAAACTTCTGACAAGTGTAACAGAGAGACTTTGCTGCTGGGAGGATTTCACCATGTGTCAGAGTGGTTACAACCCTGGTAGGAGGGGGCTAGGCTGTACTGGGATAAGGTCACTCTGTGCTTCACAGTGTGGCAGAACCTAGAATGTCCATTGCCAGGAAAATGCTGGGGAATCGACATGTAGAAAGGACAGAAGCCCTGGCTGAATTCTCTCACCTTGTCCTTCCTGCCTGGCAGGGTGCAGAATAACATCCACGCTTTGCCCCAAATCAACCCCTCCTCCCAGCAGGAAGGAAATGGCTGCAGTGGAGCTTTTGGCTCAGGTAAGGGATTCTCAGGAGCTGTGGTGGGTTCTGCTTGGAGGGAGAGAAGCAGCAAATGTATAGGATGGTGGAGCCAGTGATGAGCTGCCAAAATATTAACAACAGGTTCTCTCCTCCTCACCTCACGAGGGGTCATGCCTCTAGGGGTCGTGCTCCATCCAACCCCATGCTCCTGACACCCCGGGACCCCTGACCCATCCCCGTCCCCTGACTACCCCTGCTGCCCCATCAAACCCCTCTCGCATTCTTGGTGCCCCTGGAACTCCTGTCCCATCCAACCACCCTTCTCTCTGTCCCTGACTGCCCCCAGCACCTCATCCAACCCCTACCTTCCTGACTGCCCTCGACCCTTGCCCCCATTCAACCCCTGTACTCCTGCCCTCTGACCGCCCGATCCCCATCCAGCCCCCACAACCACCGAACACCCTCTCCTGCTCCCTGCCCCCTTACCACACTGCCTGGGGCCAGGACCGGTCCGCTTGCCGGGACTGCGACTGGGCCGCAGGACCCGACTCCCGATCCAGGCTGGAGCCGCCAGCCGGGACCGCGGCCAGCTCTGCCAGGACCACGACTGGTGTCACAGGACCCGACTCGATCTGGGCTGGAGCCGCCAGCCGGGACTGGTGCTGCAGGCCCGAGCTGGGCCAGATCAGAGCCGTCAGCCGACCAGCCCGAGCCAGGGGTGCTTGGCCAGGGCCAGGGGAGCCGCCAGGTGGAGCCGACTGGGTCACAGACGCCGTCCCCCTGCCCGGCTTACCTGCCTGCTGTTGATTTCAGGCTTCCCAAACATTTGATCTGTGGGAAGCAGGGGAGGAGGAGAAGGAGGCGGAGCGCTCACAGGAGAGGGGAGGTGAGCTGGGGCCGGGGCCGGGTGGACAGCTGCTCGAGTTTTTGTTAAATTTAAAGTTTTTAGAACCGGTTGTCCTGGAACAACTGGTTCTAAAAGTCTTCTAAATTTAACAACCAGTTCATGCGAACCAGCTGGAGCTCACCACTGGTGGGAGGCAGGAAATATCTTGGGTGGAGAAAGGGAGGGGACAGGATGTGACAAACCTGCTGAGACTTGTGTAATGTAGGGTGTGATGGGTTGTCACCCCGGTGTGCAGTCTGGGGGGCTTCTGGGAACCGCTGTGCCTCTAACCTCAAGCTGGGCTGGCCCTTCTCACACTGCTTTGCTGGAGATTCAGCCAGCCTCCAGGGCCTGTTATCACCCAACACGACAGCAGGTGGCGCCATGCACCCAACTGCTACCTGAGTGCTTTACCTGAGCCACTCAAGGAGAGAGAGACAACAGCCAATTTCCCAGCGATAAGTGTTAGCAAACAGATCAAAGCAGATTACTTAGCAAATAACCAACAACTCAAACCAAGCCTAACATACTAGATGGATAGAATTTGAATTAGCAGTTTCTCACCCTGACTGATGCTACAAGCGGTCCACCAGGTTTCCATACAGAAGGTAGAAATCCCTTTACCCTGGGACCAGCACATCCCCAGTTCAGTCTTTGTTCTCAGGTGCTTTCAGGAGTTCTCTTGTGTGGGGAATGAAGCCAAGAGATGATGTCACACCCACCTTATGTAGCTTTTCCATATGGCAGGAACCCTTTGTTCTAAAACTCAGTTCCCAGTCCAGTTTGTGGAAAAATACAGGTACCAAATGAAGTTCATTGTCATGTGGTCTGGTCACATGTCTTTGTTGCTGAACCATCAGCACTGTCCGGCTTCTTCACTGTTGTACCTGAAAGGCTCATTGTGGGTGTTACTAGAGTAAGCACATTTGAAAGACAGATACAGAGTCAATATCCATAACTTCAGATACAAACATGATCCATGCACACAGGTAGGATAATCATATTCAGCAAATCATAACTTTTCCAGTGACAATCGCACATGACTCATCTTGTACAAAAATGCCTCATGTCCTAATCATATTATAATCCTGCCACTATGCTGAATATGGGCTGTAGTGTCAGATAGCTCCTAATGTCAAGGCACAGGTGTTGGGAATGGAACTTGCCCTCTTGTGGAACAGGAAATAACCCCAGCCAGGGCTGGGAAAACTTCCCAGACTCCCAGTGCTGGAGCCTGAACCTACTGACACTTCATTAGTTACCCCCACCCCAATCTTTGTGGCAACTGCAAACGTTATCGGTGATGATTTTATATTCTCTTCCAGGTCATGGATAAGAACGTTAAACAGCACAGGCCAAGATCCAATCTTACGGAACCCCTGAAAGAAATCCACTCAACCATGGTTCCCTATTTAAAATCCCAGTTTTTAATCTATTTAATGTATGCCAGGTGTATTTTGTACCTTTCTAGTCAAAATATTGTGCTGAAGCAACTCATATGCCTACGTATATTACATCAGTACTATTAGCTGCAACCAAACCTTTATCTCATCCAGTAAGGATATACAGTTAGTTTGATAGGATCTATTGTGTCTACACCTTTTAATGGGTACTAATTATATTACCCTCCTTTCTTTATTAATGAAATCCAGTATCGGCTGCTCCATTCTCTTGCCCAGTATCGATGTCAGACTGACACACTTGTCATTAGCTGCGCTATCTCTTTGATAGTTTTTAAATATTGGCACAGCATTAGCTTTATTCCAGTCTTCTGGAATTTCCCAAGTGTTCCAAGTCCTAATTAAAGTCAACATTAACAGTCCACTACACTCCTCCAGCAGGTCTTTCAGAACTCTAGTTCTCTGACCCACTGATTTAAAACACATCTAACTTTAATAGCTGCTGTTTAACATCCTCATGAGTTACTTCTGGAATGGAAAGACTGTCACGCCAACATCTTATGATATGAGTTACATCATCTGTTTTTCTCCAAATCCAGGAGAGAAATATTTATTGAACACTTTTACCTCTTCTGCATGTTTGTTGATTATTCTGCCATTTCCATCTAGTAATGTAGCACTACCATTGTTAGGATTAATTTGTACTTTTAAAAACTTCCTTCTTATTTTCATTGGTTGATCATTGATTTCTGTTAGCTTCCTGCCAACTTTCTACAATTCTGACCTTCTAACTTAGATTCTTTACTATTGACTTCCCTTTTCTTCCATATATTTTATTTGGAGAGTGTTGGGATTCCTACCAGGGAGCCACCAGCAGGGTCCAGAGACAGCCCCATCTCCTATATTAAGCTCTGGCTAGTAGGTATATGATAAATGTGATGACCCTGCCTCCGTCTGTCAGCTGGGAGACACAAAGGTTCTCTCTTTCTACCCTCTGATGCCACCTGGCTGTTCTAGGCAAGGTGAGGTGGGACTCTGTTAACATGTGCCTCCCGGAGCTCCATTTACCTGGTGCTACTGTTCTGTGAGTAGTGGCTGTGAGTGGGGCAGCAGGTACTGGAGTGTTGACTCTTGCTCTTTCAGGGGCCAGTGACCTTCGAGGAGGTGGCTGTGTATTTCACCAAGGAGGAATGGGCTCTGCTGGACCCCACTCAGAGAGCCCTCTACAGGGATGTCATGCAGGAGAACTATGAGACGGTGACCTCACTGGGTAAAGAGTCCTGTCCCCTGGGTTATTAGAAGCTGTGGGGTCTCTAAAGAACCTGAGCAGTAATAACTTTATACCTTTATTCATCATCCAAGTTTTGACAAGTTTCTTTGTCCCCTGTTTTTTCCTTTTTGTCTCCCATAGACTAGCAGGCAGCAGGGAGGATAAGGTAATGAGAGACTAGAAGGAACACAAGAAGCTCCCAAGGTGCCGGGAGGTGGTGCCAGCTGCCAGTAATGGGAAGAAGGAGAGGGGAGTGTGGAGGAAGGGCACCCAGGAAGTGGGCTGGGTGGATCAGTGGGAGGAGGAGAGGTTTGGGGATCTAGAGCTGTGGGGATCCCAGACCTTTAACCCTGAACTGCACTCCAAACCTCAGGTAAATCCCAGACTTCAGCATAACCACTCTCACAAAGCCTCAACTTAATATAAGGCCCTGAACTGTAGCAAGCTTAGGCCACGTTTACTAAATCGTATCACTAAATTGACCACGGCTAGATCAATCTCAGTGTCAATCCCGGCTGTAGTGTCGACCTGCCCTTAATAACCCATTTATCTATGTTCACCTCCTGCCCTCCATGCATGGTCCAAGCTAATAAGCAATACTCTGATTATGACATCTTACCTCTAGCGAGTATGAAATTGCCCACAAGACGTGAGACTGGGTCATAGATTGTAAAATCAGGTCGGGGTCAAGAAGAGTGAGAGTTTGAGAGAGTCTTGTCCCCTCTCCCCATCTGCAGCAGCCACAAGCTGTCTTCCTCCAGGCTCCTTGGATCTATGAGCCTGTCCCTCCTGAGGCTGCGTGGCCCAGTTCTTGTTTCTGACCTTCTCCTTCCAGAAGAATTAGAGGCTGTTGCTCCTGAATGTTAGTGTGTAATTCCTCAGCCTTCTCCTCCCACTGGGGAGCTTAATTCTCCCTCCCATTACCCCTGAGTCACTAGATTTCCTAATTCCCAAAATGTGCTTTCGATGTCACAGTTCTGGGGTAGCGAAGCCTTGACCTGCCTCCATGGTCTGCTCACGGAATGGCCCTCAGGTATCAGGCCTGTAGCCAGCCCTCTCTATGGGCAGGGACCCACATGCCTCTCCTTTTGACCATTGTGTGAAGATTGCAGCTTGTCCTCCACTGTGTTTGCTGGACTAATGTCCAGTTCCTGTGCTTTGCTTTCTCCAGGGGCTGTGAGCAGTGTGTGTGTGAAAGAGATAGTGGGTCTATCCATTCCCATTCTATGTCTGTCTTGTGTATTTAGATTGTAAATTCTTCAGGGCATGGGCCAGCTATTATTCTGTGTTTGTACTTTTGTCTAGCACAATGGGACCCAATGTTAGTTGCTCCTTAGCACTAAGGTAATGAATATGATTTATAATCATAATAACTCTCCTGCCACTTTGAGCCAAGGAAGCTGGCCTTGGGATGTTACTGCTTAAAAATGAGCTGGGGGTTAAAACCATGGACTATTCTTTGTGCCAAGTATCCCACAAATTCCACTGACCTCCCTTGTTTTCTTTGCCTGCAGTAGGGTTTCCAGTTTCCAAACCTGATGTGATGTCGCAGCTGGAACGAGGGGAAGAGCCGTGGGTCCCAGACCTCCAGGGCTCTGAGAAAGAAGTGCTTCCAAGAGCTGCCTTCGCAGGTGAGGACTTGGTTAAACCAACTCAACAACTGTGTGGGAATGCAGGAAACATTCGGGATGCCCTACAAAGACCCTGTGAGCTCTCCAAGTTCAGGATTGTTCCCTGCAGATGTGGAATCATTATGGCAAATGTCACTCATGGCTTCCCTCCTATTCTGACTGACAACTGGCAGCAGGTCCCTCCCCGATCTCTCTTTCCCCTGAGTGTTCTCATGAGATGCAGACCAAAACTGATCCCTTCCTCTCTCCTCTGGGGAAGGGTTTGGGGAAAATCAGCTCCTAATAGGTTTGATCTCTCCCCCACATATTTTGGATTGTTCATCCCTTTTTCCATTCCTCTCTGAGATTTTCTTCTTTCTGGTGCAGGTAGTGATCTGTGTCTGATTCTTCTGTCTCCCATCAGGTGATGGGATGGTGAATCAGAATGAGGAGGAGAAACCCCATCAGGAAGATGCTGAGCAAGGAGAACCACATGGAACTTTATCAGGAAGATCCAAAGGGAATGTTTCCGGAGTTATGCACTCCCAGAAAAAACAAAAGCCTGTGAGACTCAGGGGAGGCCAGAGGGAAACTTGAGTAGCCTCTCAGACATTATGCAATGCGACAGAATCAACTTGGAAGAGACACGCTACACATGCCATGAGTGTGGGAAAAGCTTCAATCGGAGCTCTGCCCTTATCAGACATCAGACAATCCACACAGGTGAGAAACCTTATGAATGCTCTGAGTGTGGAAATGCTTCATTGATAGTTCAGCCCTCATCTCACATCAGCTAATCCACACAGGAGAAGCGCCCACACATGCGCCTGGAGTGCGGGAAAAGCTTTAGTCAGAGCTCAGACCTTATCACACATCAGAGAATCCACACAGGAGAGACGCCCCACATGTGCTCTGAGTGTGGGAAAAGCTTTAGTCAGAGCTCTACCCTGAACACACATCGTAGAATCCACACAGGAGAGAAGCCCTACATATGCTCTGAGTGTGGGAAAAGCTTCAGTGGGACCTCACACCTTATCACACATAGGAAAATCCACAAAGGAGAGAAACCCATGAATGCGCTGAGTGTGGGAAAAGGTTTAGTCAGAGCTCAGACCTTATCACACATTGGAGAATCCACGCAGGAGAGACGCCCTACACATGCGCTGAGTGTGGGAAAAGCTTTAGTCAGAGCTCTACCCTGAACACCCATCCGAGAATCCACACAGGAGAGAAGCCCTACACCTGCACTGAGTGTGGGAAAAGCTTCAATCGGCGCTCTGCCCTTATCACACATCAGAGAATCCACGCAGGAGAGAAGCCTCACACATGCGCTGAGTGTGGGAAAAGCTTTAGTCAGCGCCTGCCCTTATCACCCATCTGAGAATCCACACAGGAGAGAAGCCCTACACGTGCACTGAGTGTGGGAAAAGTTTCAATCGGAACTCTCACCTTATCACACATCGTAGAATCCACACAGGAGAGAATCCCTACATATGCTCTGAGTGTGGGAAAAGCTTCAATCAGAACTCTCACCTTATCACACATCGTAGAATCCACACAGGAGAGAAGCCCTACATATGCTCTGAGTGTGGGAAAAGCTTTAGTCAGAACTCAGACCTTATCACACATCGAGAATCCACACAGGAGAGAAGCCCTACACATGCTCTGAGTGTGGGAAAAGCTTCAATCAGCGCCTGCCCTTATCACACATCAGAGAATCCACGCAGGAGAGAAGCCCTACACATGCTCTGGAGTGTAGGAAAAGCTTCAATCAGCGCTCTGCCCTTATCACACATCAGAGAATCCACGCAGGAGAGAAGCCCCACACATGCGCTGAGTGTGGGAAAAGCTGTCAGTGCTCGGCCCTTATCACACTTCAGAGAATCCACACAGGAGAGAAGCCCTACACGTGCACTGAGTGTGGGAAAAGCTTCAATGTGACCTCATACCTTATCAGACATAGGAAAATCCACATGGGTGAGAAACCTTATGAATGCGTTGAGTGTGGGAAAAGCTTTAGTCAGATCTCTACCCTGAACACACATCGGAGAATCCACACAGGAGAGAAGCCCTACACATGCGCTGAGTGTGGGAAAAGCTTTAGTCAGCGGTCTGTCCTCATCACACATCAGAGAATCCACACAGGAGAGAAGCCCTACACGTGCACTGAGTGTGGGAAAAGTTTCAATCGGAGCTCTCACCTTATCACACATCGTAGAATCCACACAGGAGAGAAGCCCTACATATGCTCTGAGTGTGGGAAAAGCTGTCAGTGCTCTGCCCTTATCACACATCAGAGAATCCACACAGGAGAGAAGCCCTACATATGCGCTGAGTGTGGGAAAAGCTTCAATCAGAGCTCAAACCTTATCGAACATAGGAAAATCCACATGGGTGAGTAATCTTATGGATGCTCTGAGTGTGGGAAATGTTTCTTTAATCATTCAGGCCTCATCTTACATCAGAGAATCCACACAGGGAGAAGTCCTACACATGCTCTGAGTGCGGGAAAAGCTTCAAGCACAGCTTAAACATTGTCTCACATAGGAGAATCACACCTGAGTGCAGGAAAAGCTACAATCAGCGCTCAAGCCTCATTAGACATCAGAAAAGCCACATGAGAGAGAACTGTAATAAATCCCTTCACTAGGGTTGGCCAAAAATTTTTTAAAAATCACATTTGCTCATTCCCACATAGTGATTTTGTACCATCTTCACTGTGGTCTCTCAGCTCCACCAGATCAGTTGCCTGCTTCTGCCTTTTGCACCTCATCCTTCTTCGGGTCAGTCCTGTGATCTTTTCTATCAACTCCTTTCCTTTGAGTCACAGGAGTGTGTTCCTCTGGCCAGAAATGTTCATCACCTCCAGGTGGGGAGAGAGGTTTGATCCCAACAAGCTACACTGAGGCAAAACTACCTGTGCCTGACATCCACTAGGACTGTACATGTCGTTGGCTGCCTGCTAGTGATCTTAATGTAAAAATTGTAGTGCAGGTGCAGCCCAGGTGCAGTGGTTGGCATTAGCTTTCCCTTGACCTGACCTAAACCCCATCACTTTACCTAGTCTAAACAAACCCTGAGCATCACGGTTATACTGTTCCCCCATTTCACAGCAATTGTTAGTCATCGAGTTCTCCCTTGGGGAACAAATTGTTTCATTCCCAGTTGTTCTGATGTTGCTGCAGGTTGTGCTGGAGAGCAGATATTTTCATCATCATTTTTCGCACTTAAAATATATTGAACTATAACAAAGAGCAGGAACAGGCAGGGATAGGGGAAAAAAGGTCATTTCACCCGTTGCAACAACAGACGTAGTTAGGGTAAGTCAGAGGGATTCCCTTATTCCCTATCACCATCCTCCTTCAATCCGTGCTAGAACCTAAGAATCCTTTTCCTTTCCCCCGTTGTGGGATGGGAGACTTCCAAAAGTGCTCCCTGTGCTATAGCACATGGCTAAGCTCAGAGAATAAACCCCAAATAGCCCCTGAGCTTTGCTTTTTGAATTCTGTGTTTCCGATTACTTCAAGCCTGGGCATTGTGATTATTTACCAGTTTCTCTATCACTGTTTCTACCACTGTTTCTGTAACATTTTTTGTTTTTTTATGGGACAGGGTTGTTATTCCTTTGCCTAACCCCAACCTGGAGGGGCAGGGTGTCTGTTTTCTCTGGCCCCTCCCCACAGACAAATCTGACGGGGTTGAACCTGCCAGGAGCAAACAAAATGCCCCACTGGTCACACACACACTCACAGCAGATATACACACACAAGACAGAGAAGAAACTGAATTATTTGAGCTATCAACATTTCCACTTTCCCACAGCATGTTAGTTCTGAAGGTTGTTTTAATTTGTTTATTTTCTTGGAATCAGAACTGGGGAAAGAGACACTGAGTCAATGGATTTACAGGATGTAGGTATAAGTCTCATGATTCTTCACTAACCTATGGCTTTGTGAACAGAGGGATAATGTTACTGAATGGTCTGGCTAACCCTGCAGTTAGAAACAGTCAGCTCTGTGTGTGGTAAATTTACAGAGGCTTTGCTGCTGATCATGAAATCCCAGCTGTTTAAAGGTAATGTGCTTCTATTTCAGTGCCTCTGGAAGTACAGAAAACAATGATCTGTGTTAAAGAAAAGTTGCCGTTTCTCAGAGCCCCAATTTCTATTGTGTGTGTACAGGAAGGTTTGAATGTGTAGCAGGTAGTTTGGTCAAGCTTAGCTATTTTATGTGTGTAACAGGCTCCTGCCCACCTCCAGCAGAGGTTCAATCACATACGATAGCAACTTACCGAATGTCACACACATTAGTCCATCCCTCCCCATATTCAGTCTCTGACCGGAATGTTCGAATGAGGCAGAGAACTGGGAAAGTATCGCAGTAGGAATACATTAAAAAGTGGGATTAATCAGAGCTGGGCTGCAGACAGAGCCTGTTCTAGAGCTGGTGCAGTGACAGGGACACACTCCCGCTAGTGCTGGCTCTGAAATAACAGCAGAAGCAGATCGAAGAGAATGAGCTCATGGGTAGCTGCCCTGTCAGTGCATCTCTCACCTGGCAGGTGTTACACGAAACACAGCACTTCCCCCCACTGCCACCACTTCATTATACTGTCCATGGGGCTGTTTGTCCTGCAGGACTTTGATCTCTCCGGGTGGTCCATGGTGATTCATAACAGAGCCATTAGGTGAGCAGGAGTCATCCCAATGGAAATCTCTCCACTTCTTTCTCAGTGTTACCTTCTTAGCCCTGGCTTTGGAGATGACATTAGCCTTATCCTGTCTTGATTTTAGGTAGGATTTTGATCACCTTCTGGGGCTTGGCAGCTTAGAACTTTTGAGGGCTTTTCTCTGCCTTTTTGGTCCCCGCTGCAGTCAGTACATTCTAGACATGGGCATGGTGACCTCCCTGGGGATCTTGACAGCTTTAGCCAGCTTCTTGGTGGCTATTTTCCTGCTCACAGCCACTGTCTTCTTCGCATGCCTTGTCCTGGGGGCCCAGCTGCTGGTTGAATGAGAAGGAGCCAAAGTGCTGGTGACTTTAGCCCGCACCAAGTGGCCTTTGCTCGTCAGACTCCTGAGCCCCAACTGGATGTGGTTCTTGTTCTTCTGCACAGCACAGCCCTGGAGAAGAGGGATCTGCAAATGTACATTCATATGATCCCTTTGTTTAATTGAGGAAAACATAAACTAGACACTTAGAGGCTTGGAACTGATTTCAGCTGATGGGCAGGTTTGCTAGGTTTTTATGCATTTGGACAGTGAAATGTTGAGTGTTTACATTCATTTCAAGCATCCTCGTATAGTGGAGCTCCTGAACATAATGGAGAATGGAAATGAAAATGTTTTTCCTTTTTTTAAAAAAATAAAAGAATAAGGAGAGGCTTATTAGAGGGCACTTGGATTTGAAGCAAGGACCACTTGATCTGCAGTCAAACACTCTACCACTGAGCTATACCCCCATGAGAGCAGATGCTTTCCCCATTGTAGCTGAAGCACATCAGTGATTCCAATAGCAGGGGCAGGTTCTCTCTGGGGCACAGAGATTTTTCGGGGAGTTGGTGGCTCCTTTCTTTCCTCACCCTGGAGTAAACTCAGCTTTTTATTCCATGGTACATGTTTTATGGACTAACAGCAGCAGCTTGAAGAAAGAGGAGAGTGAATATCTCACTCTCAGGACTGAAGGTGGCCACGTCCCCTCTGTCTGACCATTGCCATTGCAGGAGAGAAGGTTTCAATGGAGTTGAATGCCCTGACTCAGACTAGAGACACAGAAAGGTTTTGCTGTTCGTTGAACAGCAAAGGAAATTGTGTCTATGTGAAACTGAGGAGGGACATGAAACGCCCACAGGGTGGCGCAATGCCCTAAGCTAAGGCAGGAGGGTGAAGGAATGAGGCTGAGGAATGACTGAAGTGGACTCACCTGGGATTGAAATGACATTTGTTTGTGTCGGGCAGTGAGAAATGTGACATTAACTCAGATGCAGGGTTGAGGCTTCTTTAGCTCCTTGTAGAACGTGAACTTGATTTCCCAGAAGGGAGAAAGGGAAAGTCTGGGGCGGCCTTGAGTCCCTGGCTGGAGCAGTGTGTGAAAAAGGCTCCAGAGATGCAGCTGGCAATTACAGGCCACTAAGGCTAACGTCAGTACCAGGCACATTGGGTGGAATTGTAGAGCCCAATGATTAGACCCATCAGAGAAGGGACTTTGCTGGGTGTAGCGGGTGGTTCCCTGCTCCTGCCCTGCGGGCTTGAAGCGCCCAGGAGAGGGCTGGGGCTGGGGCAAGAAGCCTGGGCTGATTGGGGGAAGCAGGCTCAGCTGTGGCCATGCCCCAGTCAGGCCCAGCTGGCCCCTAGAAGAGGCTGTGAGCCAGGAGCCCATTCAGTCTCCCTCTGCTTGTAGTGAGAGAAGGGCCTGGCTGCAGGGACCTAAGCAAGACACCTAGAGTGGGAGCAGGGCTGGGGAAGGGCCAGAGGAGCTGGGAGCTCTGGCCTGGAAAGCCCCAGGCTGCAGGCCTGACTATAGGCTGAATAGGTGCAGCGCTGCAATGGGGCAGCCCAGGGGGAAGCAGAGGCGGCAGGTCCAAACCCCTTTGCCTGTGGTGAGTGGCTCATACTGCAGTCTGCCCCAGTGAATGGGGGCTGGATGGAGACTGGGCAGTAGCCAAGACTGAGGTGAAGTGGGGATAGTGGGTGGGGGTTCCCCTGGGAGGGGGAGACTCAGAACTTTGGGGGGTACTGCCAGGGGGTATTACCAGGGTAAAAGGGGCACCGGGGTGTCCTGGGAGGGACAGAGAGCCAGCTGCAGTAAGGCAGATCACCGGCCTGCAGAGGGTGCTCTGAGGGCTGGAGAGCTAATTCCCAAGATGACCAGCAGGAGGTGCTGCCGGGTGAGTCTGCCCCCGCTTACATTGGGGAGGAATGAACATCCTTTTTGTAAAGGAAAATCATGCCTCACGAATCTACTATAATTCTTTGAGGGAGTCAACAAGCATGTGGATAAAGGTGATCCCGTGGATATAGTATACTTAGATTTTCAGAAAACCTTTGACAAGGTCTCTCCCCAAAGGCTCTGAAGCAAAATGGGATAAAATGGAAGGTCCTCTCTGGGATAGGTAACTGGTTCAAATGCAAGAAAGAAAGGGTCTGATTTTCAGAATGGAGAGAGGTAAATAGTGGTGTCCCCTTGGGGTCTGTATTGGGACCAGCACTGCTCAACATACTCCTCAGTGATCTGGAAAAAGGGGTAAACAGTGAGGTGGCAACATTTGCAGATGATACAAACCAACTCAAATTAGTTATGTCCAAAAGAGAGTGCAAAGTGTGACAAAGGGATCTCACCGAATGGAGTGACTGGGCAGCGAAAAGGCAGATTAAATTCAATGTGGATCAATGCAAAGTAATGCACATGGGAAAACATGATCCCAATTCTACATCTAAACTGATGGGGTCTAAATTAGCTCTTACAACTTAATAAAGAGATCTTGGTGTCACTGTGGATACTTCTCTGAAAACATCTACTCAATGTGCAAAAATGTGCAGTCAAAAAAGCCAACAAAATGTTGGGAAGTCCTTAGGAAAGGGATGGCTAGCGAGACAGAAATATCATATTGCCTGTGTATAAATCTGTGGTATGCCCACATCTTGAATACTGGAGCTGGTCCCCCATCTCAAAAAGATATATCGGAATTGGGAAAGGTACGGAAAAGGGCAACCAAAATGATTAGGGTATGGAACAGCTTCCATGTGAGGTGAGATTAATAAGACTGAGGGGAGTTTTCAGCTTGGAAAAAAGATAACTAAGTGGGGGCTAGGATAGAGGTCTATAAAATGATGACGGGTTTGGAGAAAGTAAATAAGGACGTATGAGAGGGGTAGCCGTGTTAGTCTGGATCTGTAAGGAAGTGCTATTTACTCCTCATAACACAAGAACTGGGGTCACCCGATGAAAGGAATAGACAGCAGGTTTAAAACAAACCAAAGGAAGTATTTCTTCACCCAACACCCAGTCAACCTGGGGAAACTTTGCCAGAGGATGCTGTGAGGGCCAAGACTATAACAGGGTCCATCAAAGAACTAGATAAGTTGATGGCAGACGGGTCCATCATTGGCTATTAGCCAGGATGGGCAGGGATACAAAACCATTCTCTTGAAGTGTCCCCAGCCTCTGTTTGCTGGAAGCTGGGAATGAGCGACAGGGGTGGATCGCTTGATGATTCCCTGTTCTGTCGGTTCCCTCGTTGGCACCTTGCATTGGCCACTGTGGGAGGATAGGATTCTGGGCTGGCTGGACCATTGGTCTGATCCAGTATGGCTGTTCTTATGACCAATAGAGGGCAGTCCCCACCAGCAATATTTATATTTGGTGCACTGAAATGGCCAACTTTCCAAAGCTGACCCAAAGGTTTAGTAAAAGTGTTTTGGAGAAAAACACTAAACAGAACAATGCGAATGAAAACTGGGAGCTATTGTTTGAGGAGCTTGTTAGATGGGGCATAAGCCACGTTGCCTAATTAGCTGAGCTTGCAATGGCCTTCCACTCAACTCCCTGACATTTCTCCGTCTGCAAATGTGGTACCCATTTTAAAACCTAGATCCAATCAATTACAACATATCCGGGAAGATTCTAGGCATCAATGATCTGATCATTGGGTTGATGGCGGTAAACAAGAGCTTCCCAAGAGCCACCCTCATCCTCTCTCCCCTTTCTGCTCCTGCATCCTCTGCAAACTTTCGAAGACAGATGCCTTGTGATGGCCTTTGCTCGTGGGGATGTTGCCTCTTGGTCAGGGCTTCAGCCCTTTTAGGGGGAAGGATGCAGCAGATGGCGTGTGGGATGGGGGGGGAGCCCAGGGCCTCCCATGGGCTCTGACCCAGGCCACTCTGAGGGCAACACTTCTTACCACCCCACTATTGTCCTAAGTTCACAGTTTATCACAGGAAGCTCTGAAGGGTGTCAGCTCACTGGTACCTCTTCTCAGCCGGGTGTGGCATGGCAGCTCTCTCCTTGGGGTGGCAGCTGCCTCTGTTATTCTGACAGATCCAGGTTGGTAACGCAGTGGTGGGCGGGATTGAACCGGGGACCTCTGGAGCTTAGTGTGTGGGCCTCTACAGCATGAACTAAAAGCCACCCGGCTGTTAGCGAGGGCTGTATAGAAGACATGTTTTATTGCTCCCTCTAAGTGATCTTGGTGCCACTAACTGGGACACCCCCTGGAGGTGTATGGGTTACGTACTTCCCTAGCTGAGGAAGCGCATCCTGAGCTTCGGAGAGTTCCCAGCTGTAACCCCGGACGACCTCTGTAACATTGCGACCACTGGCAGGACACTATTGAGAGTATCAATTCAGGACAAATTGCTTGGAGCAGGGCAGTCAGAGCCTGAGGCTGGGTGTCCTTTACTATTAAAGCACGTCACAGCAGCCATTCAGAGAGGACTTTGGTTTCACCCCACTGGCCAATCAGACGTCATACAAGCAATTCCCTCAGCTATTCCAGTTCCCTTCTATCACCACCAGCCCCGCTCCTTATGGGGATGAATGGTTATGAAAACCAATACCCCAGTAAAAGAAAAAATATTCTCAAAGGACTCCAAAGGACCAAGCCCCAGATGCAGGTCAATAGACGAGTCAGATCTTACCCACAAATCACGCTCTTGCAAATCCTTTAGCGTTGTTATGGAAAAATTGATCCATGTGTTGTGTTTTCAGTCAGATCAGCCTGAGGCCTTTTATTGATTAGAAGCACGCAGGGGAGAACCGTTATGGAAATGGCCTCCCCGAAGCTGGTTACAGACAGCCTTATAAAGCTTAAAACAACAATCGTAATATGCAAGTTACATACATCATTTCCTTATTATTTTGCAAAAAAAATTGCAAAGTTAATGCTGATTGGAGCAGGAGTAAATTTCTTCCATATTAGGCTTTTCCTGTTCTTACTTATCTGTTCTGTGCGGTTACGTGCTTACAGTAGGGGATATTACAAAATTGTTTTTCAGTCGGGGACTGTTAGGACTTACCACTGTCTCCTCCGTGCCCCCCTGCTTGACTTGTCTGGCTGGCCCTGGCAGCTTGACATGAGGCCTGGGCCTACAAGGCCTTGGATAACACTGAATTGTTCCCTTACAACATCTAAAATATAAAGGTTTATTCATAAAAAGAAAGAAATAGAGATGTGAGTTAAAATTTTTAAAGGTATCAATTACACACAGTGATGGCAAAGTTCTTGGTTCAGGCTTGTAGCAGTGATAGAATAAACTGCAGGTTCAAATCAAGTCTCCGGAACATCCCCAGCTGGGATGGGTCATTCAGTCCTTTGTAGAGAGCTTCAGTTTGTAGCAAAGTCCCTCCAGAGGTATGAAGCAGGATTGAAAACAAGATGGAGACGAGGCATCAGCCTTTTCTAGCCTCTTCCCATGTTGTCTTTACTTTCTTTGTCCCAAGGACACTCTATCCAGCACGTGGCACAGAAAAACCTTCGAGTTCTGTCCATAGGCAGGTCCCTGCACACATTGCTGAGTCACAAGGCGTATCTGCCTTCTCTCAATGGGGCGATTGTGTAGTTGATGGTCCTTAATGGGCCATCAAGCAGGCTAGGCAGAACTGACACCAACTTGTCTGGGGTGTTCCCCGGAAGCAGAGCACAAGTTTGAAATACAGGCAGCATAGAGCCAATATTCATAACGTCAACTACAAAATGATACACATCTAGAGATATCATCATTATAATCAGCCAATCAGAACCTCTCCATAGACCCCTTACACGACAACCTTTCTACAATATTGGCTGCAATTATAGAACAGCGGTCGCAAGGGTGATCTATACAGTTACAGATTATGTCAATAACATCACAGGAGGTGACACGGCATCAGTGAGACTGATAGTGGAATACTGCCTCCAATTTTGGTGTCTTCATTTGAAAAAGATGTTGTGAAATTGGAGCTGGGGCAGCAAAGAGACACCAAATGTTCTGAAGGCTGGAGAAAAATGCCTTCTACTGAGCTGTTGAAAGAGCTCAACCTGTTTAGCTTATCAAAAGAAGATTGAAAGGTGACTTCATTGAAGTGTTGAAGTGCCTTAATGGACAGAAAAGATTGGGTATTAAAGGGCTCTTGAATCAAGCCGAGAAAGGCATAACAAGACCCACTGGCTGGAAGATGAAAAGAGACAAATTCATATTACAACTAAGGCACAAATATTCAACAGCGAGGATGATTCATCACAGGAACAAGCTACCAAGGAAAGTGGTGGATTCTCCATCTCTTGATGTCATTTCATGAAGACTAGATGCCTTTCTGGAATGTGTTTGCCCCAAAAGTAGCTCTTGTGTCCTACAGGAGACCTGTGATAAGCAGGGGATCAGATTAGATGCTCTAATGGTATCTTCTGGCCATAAAGTTGACCAATTTCTGACAAACTGAGTGTAGCATTAGGAGCAGCGTCTGATGTTTCCCTGTCTAGCCGGCTTGCTGCCTAGAACGAACGCTCCTTGAGTGGGGTGACCACAGGGAGTAGCTCAAACCTGCAAAGTGCCTGGCCAGGGGCAGGACATTGGCACAGCAAGGGAGGGGTGTGGCAGTGACATCACAAAGGCCTTTTGCAGGACCTCAGACTATTGGTCCAAGGTGGTGGGGAGGTGGTGACCTCACAGAGAGATGCTGACATCAGCCAGGCAGGACAGGGGCCAGGGGCCCGGGAAACCTCAGAGACCCCTGTGGCTTTGCTTCAGCAAGTCTCCTTCTCCAGGTCTCTCTCTGAGG
Source organism: Mauremys reevesii (assembly GCF_016161935.1). Lineage (NCBI taxonomy): Eukaryota > Metazoa > Chordata > Testudines > Geoemydidae > Mauremys > Mauremys reevesii. The sequence continues at coordinate 71,707 of NW_024100780.1, read as the reverse complement.
ACTGAGAGAGTATTCGGGTTCACGGCCGTGAGCGCCAGGAGGAACCTCTTTCGAGTTTTCTCCTTCCCTTTTCGTGATTTTACTAGAAAACAGCGAGAACCCTCAGCCTCAGTCTCTACCCTGATTGGCTGAGCAGGGGGTTATTGACAGGGAGGAGACTCAGGTCCTTGTTGTTCTCTTTTAAGACCAAGGAAATAAGTCAGAACCAGTTCTGTGTTTGACTAATTTTGCTGCTTCTCTGCATTAATGGTCTCTGAGCAGTTCACGATTCTCTCTATTATTGCAGTTCTCTTCAAATACTTGCTGAATAATTCCTGTGCACTGTTGTGGTCTGGAGCTCATCTGAGAGCACTTTATTCAGGTCATTCAATGTATGAAATTCAAGATCCGAGGCTTAGTTTGAAAATCAGGGCTCTTGGGTTCTATTCCCACTCTGCCACTGACTGGGTGTGTGACCTAAAACAAGTCAATTCTCCTTTCTCAGCCTTAGCTTCTCCTCTTTCAAGTATGGATAATAATGATCCGCTCCTACCTACCTCACGGTGCATGGAGGCAGGGCCGGCTCTAGGTATTTTGCCGTCCCAAGCAAAAAAAAAATGTGGCTGCCTCCACCCCAGCCCTGGGCTCCCTGCACCTCCCTGCCACCCCAGACCTGGGCTCTGCCCCTCCACCCACACACCCCTGCCACCCCAGCCTCGGGCTTTCCACTCCGAACCCACACCCCTGCCATCCCAGCCCTGGGCTCTCCCCCCCTACATACCCCATGCTGCCCCAGCTCTTAGCTCCACCCATTCCCCCCACGGCTCTCCCACCGACACACCCCCTGCCACCCCAGCCCTGGGCTCCCCCACCCCTGCACTCTCCTTCCACCCCAGCCCTGGGTCACTGGTAACTTGCTCCCAGGGTGGGTCATTCAGCAGGGATTTTGGATGTGCACAGAACACAGACAGGACTGGTTACCATATGGTTACAGAACTGCAGTAAAGTGGAACAATTTTCAGCGTGTGTGATTGGAGAATACCTGGATGCATATTATAAGACTGTCCTCCATAAATGAGGAAAAGTTGAGGTGCCTTTATTATTCTTTTGTTCCACTCTTTCTTTCTCTGGGGAATTTGCCAATGCAATATCACTGTCTTCCTTTTAAACAAATAAAACAAAAACAAGCAAAAAGGCAATGGCTGTTGAAAATTGCAATTCCAGTCCTAATAACCCCTGGGCAGCATTTCTTGCTCAATTTTATCCTACTTTTTCTACAGCAAATGACAGTGGATCAGTATATTTGATTTGGAAGAAAACAGCTGCCCAAACTGAGCTGGAGCACTCCTGAATGTTGAGGTATTCAAATCTTGAAGGCAGGTGCTAGATTCCCTTTCTGAACATTAGCTAAACCTGGAAAGGAAAAGTCAATTCCTGCTTCCATGGTTCAGGAGTGGAAATCCTCCTACGTGCCTGGTGCTGTATCTAGAGCTGCCCAGGTCCAGCAGAGCCTCCCCTCCCTCACTATTCATTTTAACTTCTGGTGGGATCCACGTACCTACCTTGCCAGGCTTCAGCTAGAGAGGGGCCCTGTCCATTTAGTCCCCCCATTTCCTTCTTTGGGGGCTGCCAGGTGAGGTCACACCAGTATCCCTCAGCCGGTCTGGGGATGTCTTCTGAAGGGGATGTCTGGGGCAAAGCTTTCTAGTCCAAAACGTCAGTGGCTGGAGGGGGGCACCATTTTCAGTAGTTTAATTTTTGGTATTGCACTGATTGACTGCTGGGTCTTTGAATGAGGCTTTATACTTGGGGGGTTGAGGGGGCAAGTGGGGAGCGGGTGGGCGAGCGGGTGGGCAAATGGCAGGTGGGCACAGAGGTGAGCAGTGAGCCAGCAGGGGCTCTAGGGGCAGGCAGGGGGGTTTCTGGCAGGGGAGGGAGGAGGTGAAAGGAGGGGAGTGGTGGGTGGGGGACTGACTAGCAGGAGAGGCAGCAGGCCAGCAGGGGGCTAGGGGGTGAAGAGGGGTGTGACAGTGAGATCTGGTCACCCTATGGGGGCCATTTCTTCTCCCTCCCCCCAAACCTTCCTTTTTGGCCCACAGCTGTTTCAGGGGGTGGGGCGGTGCTGGGGAAGGAGGCCCCTGAGCCTCTGCTGCCCAACTTCTTCTGACTCCATTTGGATCACACCTGCCCCCCCGCAAAAAACCCACCTTTCCAAAGAGTCCTTCTTTCCCTGCCCCCTGATTCTGCTTTCACACCCTGGGCCCATCTCCTCTCTTCATCCCTCCCGCCCCAGGTGAGCAAAGATGGAGGCAACTTCAGCCACTGGAGCCAGCCCCAGCAAGCGCTGCAGCCCGCCGGGGGGTGTTTGCAGACACAGGAAGGGAGCAGCTGGGAGCAGTGGGTGCTGGGAAGTAGGAGGCAGGAGAACAAATCAGAGGGGGCAGCTCCTGGGGCGGGGCTCTGGCACAGCCCGGGGCAGGGCAGCTCCTGGGGCGGGGCTCTGGCACAGCCCGGGGCGGGCAGCTCCTGGGGGCGGGGCTCTGGCACAGCCCGGGGGCGGGGCAGCTCCTGGGGGCGGGGCTCTGGCACAGCCCGGGGGCGGGGCAGCTCCTGGGGGCGGGGCTCTGGCACATTGTGACGCAGGAGCCCGGGCCCAGCAGCTGCTCCCTGGTGGCCACGTGCTGCCAGCAGCGCTGGAGCCGCCCGGGCCGGAGCGGAGCCGCTGTTCTCAGCTGCAGCAGGAGCTGCCCCGGCCCCGCTGGGCTCCAGGTGGGGACAGAGCCTGGGGCCCGGGGCTCCCTGGGTGCGGCTGGCGGGGCGGGAGGGGAGAGGGAGCTGCAGGCGGGGAAGGGCGGGGGGCCGGCGGGGGTTGATCGGTCTCTGGGCACCAGGGGAGCCCCGGGGCAGAGTGTGTGTGTGAGTGTCCCGGGCCCAGGCGTGCGCAGGGGGGGAGCCCCGGCACCCCAATGCCCTGAGCCCGGCTGGGGAGGCTGCTCCCCCCCCTCCCGTGGGGGCTCTGGGGAGGCTGCGGCGGCTGCAGGCGGGTGCTCGGGCCCCCCCCCCCAATGACCCGCTGCCGGCAGCTTGTGGCGCCTCCTCCGCGGAGCTTTTCCCCGGGGGCGGCCTGGGCGCAGCTGCGATCAGCTGTTTGCGGGGCAGGCTCCGCTCCGCTGCTCCCCCGGGGTCAGTGGGGGGGCGGGGCCAGCAGCTCCCGCCCGCGGACGCGGGAGCAGTGGGGTGCGGGGGGGGTTGCGGGGCACGGGAAGGGGCTGGGGCAGCTGGGAGCGGGGCAGCCGCGGGGAGAGCCCCCGGGAACGGGGCGGTGACCCCGGCTCCCAGCCCGGGGCGGGGAGGGGGAGACGGGAGAGGGTGTGAGGAGAAATTAGAGGGGGCAGGTTCCCAGATCTCTGACCCCGGGCACACTCGCTGCAGCGTCCCTGCCCAGGGTCACTTCCCTGTGACCGAGGTGAGGAGCAGAGAGAGGAAGAACCAGCCCCGGACTCTCCCTGTTCCCCCTGCGGCAGGAGTGCGCTGCCCTGGGGGCAGGGTCAGGGGGACCCCCCCAGGGGGCTCCTTGGGGTCTGGTCTGGTCCAGGGTTTGGTTCACACCCTGTTGCTGGGAGGGCTTCAAAAAGTCTTGGTTTGTTACTGCTGCTGGGGGAGCACAAGGGGGAAAGGAGGGGCCAGGGGCCAGGTCTGTGCTGCACTGTGGGGACTGAGCATGTTCCCAGCCTGGCAGAATCTACAATCTCTGTCCCCAGGGAAAGGGCCTGGGGAATCGTGATGTGAAATGAACTGAAGCCTGTTCTGAAACCTCCACAACTGCTCTTCTCGCCCTGCCAGGCTGCAGAACGACGCCCACCTCTCGCTCCAGCTCGTCCCAGCCTCCCATGGGACAGGGAAGAGAAATGGCTGCAGTGGAGCCAGCTCAGGTAGGGGTTATTGGGGGGTTGCTGGTGGGTTCCTGCTGGAGGTGGAGGGGCAGGAAATACTGAAGAGGTGGCAACTTCTGGGGAGTTAGGTCTGGAGGGGGACAGGGAATACCCTGGGTGAGGATAGGGAGTGGGGACACGGTGTGACAAACCTGCTGGGACTTGTTAACATGGGCCTAGATCCTTGGAACAAACACTTGGGTGTTGGGGGAGAAAATTCCCTAATTTGTGAAACAGGAAACAGACCAAGCAACTCCCTGGGCAGGGCTGGGAAAACTGACCAGATTTCCAGTGCTGACCCCTCAGCCTGCTAGCCAGGGGCTGATGTGACATGGAAAGGGGGCACCCAGCAGGGAGCTGTAGGGAAGATGTCCCGGCCCCTCACATCCAGCTGCTGGCAGTGGGGAGGGTGTTGGGTTCTCTACCATGGGGCTGTGCCTGGACCCTACTGGGGGCTCCATCTCCTGTATCAGCCTCTGGCTAGTAGGTCTGTGGTGGATCTGCTGGGAGAGACAAGGGGCTCTCACTTCGTCCTCTCACCCAGATGTCTCCTGGCTGCTCTCAGCAGTATGGGGATAGGACTCTGCTGACTCTTTCAGAGCTTCCATTTGATTGGCTCCTTTCCTCCATGAATAGTGGGGCTGTGAGTGGGGCAGCAGGTACTGAGTGTTGGGCTCTTGCTCTTTCAGGGGCCAGTGACCTTCGAGGAGGTGGCTGTGTATTTCACCAGGGAAGAGGGAGCTCTGCTGGACCCCGCTCAGAGAGCCCTCTACAGGGAGGTCATGCAGGAGAACTGTGAGAATGTGACCTCGCTGGGTAAGGGTTCCTGTTCCTTCGGTTTTTAGAAGGAGAAATGCAGAGTTAAGGTTCATGCCACTCCCCCAATGCACCTCTGCTCTGCCCTGTTTCAGCATCACCCCGACATGCCAGAGACACCCACACTAGCCCTCTCCCCTGTTACAGAGTGCTCTGGGAACAGAGCAGTACAGCAGAATGTCTAACATGTTCTTCTCTTTGCTAAGATAATATTCGGGTTTAACTCCATCATAGCAAACAGAAGCTTCCTCCCCCTGGCCTGCTCTCCAGTACTGAACCTCCTGCACACAGGCCAGCTGAGACTTGCACAGTGTTACTACCCCTTGCCCTCAACCTGAGTTTTCCTTGTGAGTTGCTGCCTTCACTTACCCCTCACTAAGCCCCACAGATCACTCGAACATACGCCACCAGGGTACTGACAACCCCCATGGCAAGAACATACCCTTGGGCACCTTTGCTGACAAAGCCTACAACACTCAGCACGGATATGAGGCAGAATGGCCCCCCAAGTTTCACATGCACCTCTCTGCATAGCACAGGCACAGCTCTGCCCAGCTGCTGCAACCCATCCCTCCATCAGCCAGTCACAGCTACAGCTGGCCCAGTGCACACAGCTGGCGGCATGCGGATAAATGCTGCGATTCCCACCTGTGAGCACAGCACAGAAAATGTCTTTGTCTTAGTCTTTCCTCGAGTCGATTATATGTTCATAGATTTTAAGGCCGGATGTGACTATTGGGTTGTCTACTCTGACGTCCTTTATACCACAGACCATAGAATTCATCCCGTTACTGCTACATTGAGCTGAATACCTGAGTCCCTGTGGCAGTTGGTTAACCTTTGCACGGCCCACAGAGAACCTTCTCTCTGGTTCTGGCCAGCTACAGGGTTAAGGGTTGGGGGAAAGTTTACATTAACTTTTCACTTCCTGGTCTGCAGAGGTTTAAGTTTACTCACCGTCCATATGGTGCAAGGCAGGAGACAGCACTGGGCAACTTTAACTCTGCATTAATGTAGCTTATGAGCATTTAGTTTCCTGTTTTAAAAAATGGATGCTTTTGCCGCTATAGCTGTGTCTGTAATTGAGCTTTGGCCAGCAGAGCCATGTTGGATGGTGTGTGTGTGTGCTCATGCGTGTGGGCACTTTTTCACAGCCTTAAACAATAGAGCTGGACTGGCAAAGCTTTTAAGAGCTACCTAAGAGCTACCTAACTAGTTCCTCGACAGACACCTGACACGCCACCTTTGGGTGAACTAATATGCGTGTACCTGGTCTGTGGGATCCCAGTAAAACATTAGGCACCCTGTGCCCTCTGCCAGGTGGCATCAAGAGGTCCATGAAGAGTCACATCCTTCTCCTCCTCCAGTCGCTGCATTAGAGTGTCTTTAGAATGAGCCGGCTGACCCCCGTTCCAGCCTTCTGTTTGGGTTCCACGGGGCTCTGTCCTTGGGCCTCTTCTTTTCTTCCTCTGCACCTTATTTCTGGGGAATCTCATCCGCACACACACATTCAGCTACCATCTCTGTGCGCCTAACTCCCAGTTCTGCCTCTCTGCTCCTGGCCTGTCTCCTTCTGTCGCAACTGAAATCTCAGCCCCTCTCTCTCATCTCCTCACTGATGTCCAGCCATCAGCTAAAGATCAACAGCTGAAGCAAAGCTCTTAATATTTCCCCCAAGCCCTCCCCCCACCTTCTTTCTCTACCGCCGCAGACAGCACCATTGTGCTGCCTGTCACTCAGGCCCCTACCTGTGCAAGACCTTTGTCACGGAGCTCCCTCTGGGCCTCCTATCCCGGCTGTGCCTACACCTGGCATTTTCTTTTTGCGTAATATCCTTAACAATTGGCCTTTCCTATCCATCCGTGCAGCGAGAGCTCTTAGTCATCCTCTCCTGTCTCAGTTACTCCAACATCCTTTTCTCTGACCTCACCTTGCGCGTCTCCATTCAGAAGGAAAAAGCGCCCTCCTGGTCCTCGAACATGACTTATGAGGAAGGTTGAAAGAACTGGGCATGTTTAGTTTTGAAAAAGAGTGAGTGGGGAACTGAGAACAGTCTTCAAATATGTCAAGGGTTGTTATAAGGAGCAGTGATTAATTGTTCGTCACGTCCACTGAAGGTAGGAGGAGAAGTAATTGGCTTGATCTGCTGCAAGGGAGGTTGAGGGTGGGTAATACAAAAACCTTTCCAGCGATAAGGATAGGGGAGTGCTGGAATGGATTACAAAGAGAGGTTGTGGAATTATTGTCCCAGGAGGGTTTTAAGAACAGGTCAGACAAACTTCTGGCATATTTACACCTGATCCTGCCACAGGGCGATGGGAATGGAGTAGATGACTTCTTGAGGTCCCTTCCAGCCTATATTAGAAGATTTTAGGATTCATTGCCTTAGCCCTTCGCTTTGATCACGTCTCCAGGTGGAGAATTTGGACCATTTTTGTGGATCGGCTGTGGGTACAAATTTTGTTCCTAGAGCCCTAAAAATCTGCAGATATCCATGGACCATTTTTGCGGATCACAGATCGGATGCAGATATAAATTTTGTATCCGTGCAGGGCTCTACCTGTCTTACTTCTGTTTCTACCTACAACTTAAATCTATTTCGTACACAGTGACTACATCTGAAATAACATGAGATCACCATAACAATGATCAATGAATGATAAGATGAACTAATTGGCTCCATGAACCACGGAGACTCTTCCTTTTCCATCCCCACCTGCAAGAGCCGCCGTCTCTCTTCTCTGCATGTTCTTTGGACCTTCGAATTTGTCCCTCCTGAAGTCACATGGCCTGATTCTTATTTTTCACATTCTCCTTTGGCAGAAGAATTGGGCTGTGGCTCTTGAACTACACCATCTAATTTGCCAACTTTCTCCACACACAGTGGTTTTTATGCTCCCTCCCTTTATACCTGACTCGCTAGGTTCCCTAATGCCGCAGGATGTGCTTTCCTGACATCTAATGCTGCTGAGATCCTGCCTTCAGTGATATCCCTGCCCTTCCTGGTCCTTACTCCACTGAACCCCCCAGCCCATGCTTCCTGTTCCCAGCTTCCCCTGGACTCTCTCTTTGGCTCTGGACCTGTCTGTCAGCAAGAAGCAGTGCCAGGGAGACTTGCCCTCTGTCTGGAGTCTTCACTTTCTGGGAAATGCAGTTCCAGTCTCTGTTTTTTAGGAGCCTCTTTGATAATGAGTGTCTGGCTGTGTGTGTTCCCAGCAAAGATGGGGATAGTTAAATCCCTCCTAAGCAGAGTGTTCTGCACCTTTGAGCACCTGGGGAGCTGGCCCTGCGATTTTATTGTTTAAAATGGACTGGGGTTAAACTAATAGAATGTTTTTTATGATGATAGATGGCCTATGAATTCCCCTGATCTCCTTTGTTTTCTTTCCCTTGAGCAGGGTTTCCAGTTTCCCAACCCTCTGTGATCTTCCAGCTGGAAGGAGGGGAAGAGCCGTGGGTCCTGGATCTCCCTTGTTCAGTGGAAAGCGAGATCCTGGAAAGTCCCTGCACAGGTGAGGAAACATTAAACCAACCCAGAAACTGTAAGTGCCTGAGAGAACCCGCTGGGATTCCCCACCCAGACTCTGTGAGCTCAGGACAGTCCCCAGCAGATCTCACTCCGGGCTTCCTACAGATGATGATTGACACCTTGGCTGGAGCTCCCTCCCTTCCTACTGAGTGTTTGGATGGGATGTGGACAGGGCTGGCCTTGGGGAAATGGCACCCGGGGCGAACTTGCATTTTGGTGCCCCTGGCTCCCATGGGCTCCCTAGGCAACCCACGTTCCCCTCCCCCCAACCTCTGCACTGTGTCCCTTTGCCCCAAATGCCTGCTCCCCCTCCTGTACCCCTAATCCCTACACCCCTTCATTCCTAACCTCTGCCCCCCTCGTACACCCCAACACCTGCCCCCTCCTGAGCCCCAAACCCCTGCACTGTGCCCCCTTCACCCCAGCCCTTGCACTCCACTCCTGTGCCGCAATCATTAATGGTCTGGAGGATGGCGTGGACTGCACTGTCAGCAAGTTTGCAGATGACGCTAAACTGGGAGGAGTGGTTGATGCACTGGAGGGTAGGGATAGGATACAGAGGGACCTAGACAAATTAGAGGATTGGGCCAAAAGAAACCTGATGAGGTTCAACAAGGACAAGTGCAGAGTTCAGCACTTAGGACAGAAGAATCCCATTCACTGTTACAGACTAGGGACCGAATGGCTAGGAAGCAGTTCTGCAGGAAAGGACCTAGGGGTTACAGTGGATGAGAAGCTAGCTATGGGTTAACAGTGTGCCCTTGTTGCCAAGAAGGCTAACGGCATTTTGGGCTGTATAAATAGGGGCATAGCCAGCGGAACGAGAGACGTGATCGTTCCCCTCTATTCAACATTGGTGAGGCCTCATTTGGAGTACTGTGTCCAGTTTTGGGCCCCACGCTACAAGAAGGATGTGGAAAAATTGGAAAGAGTCCAGCAGAGGGCAACAAAATGATTAGGGAGCTGGAGCACATGACTTATGAGGAGAGGCTGAGGGAACTGGGATTGTTTAGTCTGCAGAAGAGAAGACTGAGGGGGGATTTGATCGCTGCTTTCAACTGCCTAAAGGAGGGTTCCAAAGAGGATGGATCTAGACTGTTCTCAGTGGTAGCAGATGACAGAACAAGGAGTAATGACCTCAAGTTGCCATGGGGAGGACTAGGTTGGATACTAGTAAAAACTGGTTCACTAGGAGGGTGGTGAAGCACTGGAATGGGTTCCCTAGGGAGGTGGAGTCTCCTTCCTTAGAGGTTTTTAAGGTCAGGCTTGACAAAGCCCTGGCTGGGATGATTTAGTTGGGAATTGGTCCTACTTTGAGCAGGAGGGTGGACTAGATACATCCTGAGGTCCCTTCCAACCCTGATATTTTATGGTTCTATGCAGCCCTTCACTGCTACCCCTGCACCACTCTCTTGTGCCCTCAACCCTGCACTGTGCCCCCTTTGCCTCTAACCCCGGCATCCCCTTCTGCACCCAAGTGGGGAACCTGACCTGGATGCACAAAGCAGCTGGCATTGCTGCTCGCTCCCCACTGGACTGCTGCTCCCCGCCCCACACAGCCCTGGGGGCTGGGAGAGAGCAAGGAGCGACGTCAGGGCTTCCTGCACCCAGGTCACTTTCCTGCAGGCTGCGTAAGGAGGGCAGGAGAGCAGCTGCTCCTGATGTCTCAGCACAGCCCAGGTGGGGAAGTGACCTGGATGCAGGAGCCCTGGTGTGTGTGTGTGAAGGTAGTATGTGCCTGAGTGAGTGAGCGCTGTCTCTTTAAGAAAGTTCTCAGGGTCAGGAGCCTGAACTAGGCTTGTTCAGACACAAGCAGCTGCCGGCAGCTCCAGCCCCAGAGAGGCAGCAGCACACGCGGATTCCCCCTGTCCCGTCACCCCAGCTCAGTGGAAGCCCGGTACCCGGGTGGGGGGGAGGGGATCACCCCCCCATCAATCAGCACCTCCCCCCTGCAGAGCAGTCAGGAGGATGCTCCCAGTCGGGGGTGGACGGGGCGACTCCGGGGGTGAACGGGGGTTGGGGGGACAGGAACAGCAGCAGCTGCACACGTGGAACAGGGCGGAGAGGGGCCCCTCTGCTCCGGAGCAGTCACCTGACTCTGACGGCTGGTCGTCCAATTTCCCCCTGCAGCTCAGGTCTATCCCACTCCCCCACGCAGCTGCTTATCTGCCTCCCTGTGCCGCTTTCATCAGCCCAGCGAGCCTCTCGGCAGCAGGTCAGGTGGGAATCCAAACCCTGCACCCGGCACCCCCTTGGGTGGGGCACCCGTACGGCCCCCCCTAAAGGCTGGTCCTGGGTGGGGAGCAGAATTGATCCCCTCCACTGTCCCCTGTAGGGAAGAGTTAGGGGGAGTTGAGTCCCTGATTTTTATTTTCTGTCTCTCCAGCACTTACTTGGGTTTGCTCTCTGCCTTTCCATCCCCAATTCTGAGATTTCTCCTCTCTTCTAGCAGGTGATGGAGTGGTGAGGGAGAGCGAGGAGCAGAATCCTCACCAGGAAGATGCTGAGCTCGCCGAAGCGCATGGGGAATTACTGCGAAGAGCCAAAGGGAGTGTGTCCAGCTCCCGTGAGCAGGGAAAAGCTGGTGAAAGTTACCCCAGACCAGAGAGAGAGCAGGGAAACCACTCAGAGGAGAGAGTGGATGAACCCATTGATTGTCAGGGAACTCACAGGGACCTCAAGGAAACTACATCCCAGCAGAAAATCCTCACAGAAAAGCGAGAGAATACATGTAGTGAGTGTGGGAAAAACTTCCATTACCGCTCAGCCCTTATTCGACATGAGATAATCCACACGAAAGAGAGACCCTACGAATGCTGTGAGTGTGGGAAAAGCTTCAATCATACCTCAGCCCTTAGTAGGCATCAGCGAATACACAGAGGAGAAAGACCCTATGAATGCTGTGAGTGCGGGAAAAGCTTCACTCAGAGATATACCCTTAACTCTCATCAGAGAATCCACACAGAAGAGCGACCCTACGAATGCTGCAAGTGCAGGAAAAGCTTCACTCAGAGATCAGCCCTTATCTCTCATCAGACAACTCACACGGGAGAGAAACCCTACGAATGTTGCGAGTGTGGAAAAAGCTTCTCTCGGAGCTCAAACCTTACTGTGCATCAGAGGATCCACACAGGAGAGAGACCTTATGCATGCCGTGAGTGCGGGAAAAGTTTCACTCACCTCTTCTCTCTTATCTCTCACCAGAGAGTCCACACTGGAGAGAGACCATATGAATGCTGCGAGTGTGGGAAAAGCTTTTCCCATAGTTCAGGCCTTTCTAAACATCAGAGAATCCGTAAAGGAGATAAACTTCATAAAAACCTTCTCTAGAGCTGTCAGGAGATTTTTTCTTTAATTCTATTGACAGTAGTGAGTGTTAAGGCTGTTTGCATCTTTTGCACACTGTAGTTCCTCAGCTCCCATACATGAGTTGCCCACTTTTGAAGCTCGCCCGTCTTTGGGCTGGATCCTGTGGTCCTTTGTATCAACTCCATTGTCCTGTGAGTCATTGGAGCGTGTGTCCTTTCTACCAGGAATGTCATCACCCCAGGTGGGGGAGATGGGGGGTGTCTTCAACCAGCTACGTTGAGATAAAATCTACCTGGGTCTCATCACTGTGGTTGTCATGGAGTTAGCTAGCTTGAGTTCACTTTCCTGATGTAAAAAGAGAACTATTCTTGCACTAAAGACATGGGCCATGGATAGTCGGTGGAGTTATCTTGCACATTTCCTCCTGTCTGAGCTAACCATCATCACATTTCCTTTTCTAAACAAACCTGGAGATTCACATTTATACTCCTCCTCCCAGTGCAAAGTTAGTGTTAGAGACGTCAAGTTCCTCTTTGAGGAGACATTGTCTCATTCCCAGTTGTTCTCACATTACCCTGGATTGTGCAGAACAGCAGTTATTTTGTTGACTTTTTTTCTCATTTAAAATATATTTAAATATGATGAAGAGCTGGAGCAGTGTCAGGGAAATAAGGGTCATTTTAGGCTCTGTGACACTGGAAGGAGATGGGGCGACTCAGACATTTCATCCTTCCCCATCACCCCAGAACTGTTACCTTGTGCCTGAGCCATGCACAGTTCACCCCTTCGTATTCCTTCGCTTCCCAGCGTGTCTGGTGGGGTCATGTTCTTGGCTGTCCATGCTTGGGAATGGTGCTTGTACACGTCTTTGATCCTAAATCAGAGTCAGTCTGGCAGGAGATGAAAGTGTCAGACTTGGAAGGGGATTTCAAATGGATCCCAAGCACCGTTCAAATCCCCTTTTCCCTCAATGGCAAAGCTGCTTCTGGGAAGGTCGGCTGTTTTTTCTCCCGTTATGAAGGTGCTAAAACTCCTGTAAATAACACTAATGAGAGGTATCAGAGGGGTAGCCGTGTTAGTCTGGATCTGTAAAAGCAGCAAAGAATCCTGTGGCACCTTATAGACTATCAGACTTTTGGAGCATGAGCTTTCGTGGGTGAATACCCGCTTCGTCGGATGCATGAGAAAGCGCTGGGTGAAGCAGGTTTCTGTGGATCATGGGAGAATCTCTCATCCTGATTCTGAGACATCAGATGTAACCTAGTCTGGAACTTCACTTTAAATTAAATTGAAAGTGTCTTCTACCTCTCTGTGATATAGGTTTTCTATCTAATAACTGCATATTAGTTTTGTTTGACAAAATGTAGCTCGGATTTTTTGGGAAATTTCAGACAAATTACCATTTTTTTTTTAACTTCAGGTTTGTTTTTCCCCTTATCCCTGCATCATGACATGGAGAAAATTCAAATGAATACTCTCTCAGTCCTTAAAAGTGCCTGGCCAGGGGCAGGACATTAGCCCAGCAAGGGAGGGGTGCGGCAGTGACATCACAAAGGCCTTTTGCAGGACCTCAGACTATTGGTCCAAGGTGGTGGGGAGGTGGTGATCTCACAGAGAGATGCTGACATCAGCCAGGCAGGACAGGGGCGAGGGGCCAGGGAAACCTCAGAGACCCCTGTGGCTTTGCTGCAGCAAGTCTCCTTCTCCAGGTCTCTCTTTGAGGACTGAGAGAGTATTCGGGTTCACAGACGTGAGCGCCAGCAGGAACCTCTTTTGAGTTTTCTCCTTCCCTCTTAGTTCTAGGCAGCAAGCCGGTGTAACAACAGAAACAGCTCCTGCTCCAGATTTGCTACTTGGGCTGCACTGAGCATGCACACCCGAACGGAGCATGCCCAGTAATCTCTGCTGTTGCCACTGCCCTCACTTCTACTTACGATTTGCTGCCTCCTCTTCGGAGGGGGGGTTAAAAACACCAAGGGGGCAAATCGCAGTGGGGGGGGGGCTGCCAAGGTCCAAGCGGGGCAGAAATTTACTGGCCGGGGGGGATCAAGCTGCTGCAGGTAGCGGCAGGAGGGGGGCTGAAGGGGACAAATCGGGGGTGGGGGTTAGGCTGGGAGGGGGGAGACGCTGCCAGACCCTGTGCGGGGACAAAACCCCCGTTTAGGGAGGGGGTAGGGGGAAACGGGCCCCTCAGGACGAGCTACCTGCTGGTCTCCCAAATCTGGGGGGGGTTGGGGTTGTGGGGGGCACCGGCTGTCTCAGTTCTGCAGCGTCCGCCCGGGAGGTGGAGGGGGGTGGGTTCCCGGGGCTCCAGGCACCGGCCTCCCCCCCCCCCCGGTCCGAGCTCTGACCCCACAGCGCCGCTCGGTCTGTCCCAGCGCTGCGGGGCGGCCCCTGCTCCGGCCTGGAGCCCGAGTGCGGGACACACCGGCCAGACCCCCCCCGACTCTGCCTCCCGCCCTGGGACTGTGGGAAAGTGTCTGTGTGAAACACCCGCAGATCCTTCCCTGGTACAGCGCCGAGCTGCCAACTCCCAGAGCCCACGTCTCTGCACCCCATCCCCTGCCCCAGCTCAGAGCCTGCCCCCCTCACTCAACCGCCCCATAGCCTGCACCCTCCCACCCCCAACTCCCTCCCGAGCCTGCATGTCCGCACCCCTGCACCCCATCCCTGCCCCAGCCCAGAGCCTGCACCCTCACTCAACCTCCCCATAGCCTGCAACCTCCCGCCCCGCAACTCCCGCCCAGAGCCTGCACCCCAAACAGGGCCGGATTAACCTTTGTGGGCCCGGTGCTAAACATATTTGTGGGCCCCATGGGAAATGGGGCAGAGGGCAGAGTCCTCAGAGCGAGGGGCTGGCTGGGGCAATGGGAGATGGGTCATGGCACGGCAGGGACAGCCCCACTCCACCCAGCCCAGTACAAGGGCCCTGTTTACAAACCGGGAGCTGCCAGACCCACGCTGTCCAGCCCAGCCCTGCACTGCCATCGTGCTTCTTCCCCTTGGGAGCGGGCCCATGCTGCACCATGCTACCCCCTGCTCAGCACCCCTCTGGCTCCCTACGTGCAGTGCCACACCACCCAGAGACCCCCACAAATCCCCTGCCCGGCCCCCCTCCGACTGCCTACGCCCAGTGCCGCACCATCCAGAGACCCCCCACAAACCTCCTGCCCAGCACCCCTCCGGCTCCCTACGCCCAGCGCCGCACCACCCAGAGACCCCCACAAACCCCCTGCCTGGCACTCCTCCGACTCCCTACGCCCAGCGCCGCACCACCCAGAGACCCCCACAAACCCCCTGCCCGGCACCCCTCCGACTCCTTACGCCCAGCGCCACACCACCCAGAGACCCCCACCAACCCCCTGCCCCGCACCCCTCCTGCTCCCTACGCCCAGCGCCGCACCCCTCAGAGACCCCCACCAACCCCCTGCCCAGCACCCCTCCGGCTCCTACGCCCAGCGCCGCACCACCCAGAGACCCCCCACAAACCCCCTGCCCGGCACCCCTCCGGCTCCCTACGCCCAGCGCCGCACCACCCAGAGACCCCCACCAGCCCCCTGCCCGGCACGCCTCCGACTCCCTACGCCCGGCGCCGCACCACCCAGAGACCCCCACAAAACCCCTGCCCCGCACCCTCCGGCTCCTACGCCCGGCGCGCCGCACCACCCAGAGACCCCACCAACCCCTGCCCAGCACCCTCCGACTCCCTACACCCAGCGCCGCACCACCCAGAGACCCCACAAACCCCTGCCCGGCACCCTCCGACTCCTACGCCCAGCGCCGCACCACCCAGAGACCCCACCAACCCCTGCCCGGCACCCTCCGACTCCTACGCCCAGCGCCGCACCACCCAGAGACCCCCCACCAACCCCCTGCCCGGCACCCCTCCGGCTCCCTACGCCCAGCGCCGCACCACCCAGAGACCCCACAAACCCCTGCCCGGCACCCCTCCGACTCCTACGCCCAGCGCCGCACCACCCAGAGACCCCCACAAACCCCTGCCCGGCACCCTCCGACTCCCTACGCCCGGCACCGCACCACCCAGAGACCCCACCAACCCCTGCCCGGCACCCTCCGACTCCATACGCCCAGCGCCACACCACCCAGAGACCCCCACCAACCCCCTGCCCAGCACCCCTCCGACTCCCTACGCCCAGCGCACCACCCAGAGACCCCACCAACCCCTGCCCGGCACCCTCCGACTCCTACGCCCGGCGCCGCACCACCCAGAGACCCCACAAACCCCTGCCCGGCACCCCGCCGGCTCCCTACGCCCGGCGCCGCACCACCCAGAGACCCCACAAACCCCTGCCCAGCACCCCTCCGACTCCCTACGCCCAGCGCCGCACCACCCAGAGACCCCACCAACCCCTGCCCGGCACCCTCCGACTCCTACGCCCAGCGCCGCACCACCCAGAGACCCCACCAACCCCTGCCCGGCACCCTCCGACTCCTACGCCCAGCGCCGCACCACCCAGAGACCCCCACAAACCCCCTGCCCGGCACCCCTCCGACTCCCTACGCCCGGCGCCGCACCACCCAGAGACCCCCACAAACCCCCTGCCCAGCACCCCTCCAACTCCCTACGCCCAGCGCCACACCACCCAGAGACCCCACAAACCCCCTGCCCAGCACCCCACCGGCACCCAACCCCCCGCGCCCCACCCCCCAGAGACCCCCACCCACCCCTGCCCAGCACCCTCCAACTCCCTACGCCCAGCGCCACACCACCCAGAGACCCCACCAACCCCCTGCCCAGCACCCCTCCGGCTCCCTACGCCCGGCGCCTCACCGCCCAGAGACCCCCACCAACCCCCTGCCCAGCACCCCTCCGGCTCCCTACGCCCAGCGCCGCACCACCCAGAGACCCCACCAACCCCTGCCCAGCACCCTCCGGCTCCTCGCCCAGCGCCGCACCACCCAGAGACCCCGCAAACCCCTGCCCGGCACCCTCCGACTCCCTACGCCCAGCGCCGCACCGCCCAGAGACCCCACCGACCCCTGCCCAGCACCCTCCGGCTCCCTACGCCCAGCGCCGCACCACCCAGAGACCCCACAAACCCCTGCCCGGCACCCTCCGGCTCCTACGCCCGGCGCCGCACCACCCAGAGACCCCACCAACCCCTGCCCGGCACCCTCCGGCTCCCTACGCCCAGCGCCGCACCACCCAGAGACCCCACCAACCACCTGCCCAGCACCCTCCGACTCCCTACGCCCAGCGCCGCACCACCCCGAGACCCCCACAAACCCCCTGCCCGGCCCCCCTCTGACTCCCTACGCCCAGTGCCGCACCATCCAGAGACCCCCACAAACCCCCTGCCCAGTGCCCTCCCAGATCACTCCCCCACCCTCTCAGAACCCCTCCCACAGATCCCCTCACTGACCAGTGCCCCCCACCACCACAACTGCACAGACCCCCCACACTTCCCAGCGCCCACACACACACAGATCTCCTCCACTGACAGCCCCCCAACACACAGATCTCCCCACCCCCCAGTGCCCCGCACCCCCCAGACCCACTAGAGACCTACTCTCCCACACCCTAACCCCCAGCCACAGTAGCCGGCCCTGATGGGAGGTGACTGTGTCTCCCAGGCTGAGATGGCAGCGCAGCCAGAGCTAGTCCTGGGGCAGGAGAACTCCGGCCCCTTGGGAGTGGTGGAAGCAGCCAGGCTGGAGCAGGAGCAGAGCCTACCCGGGCCAGGCTCCCTCAGGACCCAGCTGAGCCTCCCCCCTCCCCCACTGTCCCCTGTGAGTGGCTGAGACTGGCCCAGCCTCTGCACCAGTCCCAGGTGGCTCTTCCCCTGGGGAGGCAGGTGGGACCCCACAGGTCCCAGGCAGTGGAGACAGCTCAGAGCTGGAGCAGTGCTGGGGAGCGGGGCAGATCCCTGAGACGTGACTCCCGAGATCCCACCCAGCCCACTCACACCCATCGGCCCCGTGGCCAGCAGCCCTGCTGAGCCCGCATGGTGGCCCCCAGCTGCTGGGTGAGGAGCCCTCTACAGCAGTGGCATAGCCAGGTTCTAACACCAGGGGAGCAAACACGTAAAACGAGGCACCACCCAACATATCAAATTACTAATTACATACTTTTAAATTTGTTATACATATTTATTTTGTACTTAAAATAAAAACCCAAGAATGATCCAGCCACAGAAGGATTTGCACAGCCAGCATTTTGCAGGAGAACTTTAGATTATACTTAGATATACTTTTGATTCTAGAAACTAAACGACAGAATACAGTAGCTTATAATTGTCACAGGTTTAAAAAAAATACCGGCCATTTTTTCCAGTTACTAATTTCATTTTAAAATCAATCAATTAAATGCACTTTATTTATAATAGATCATAATACTAAAGTCACCAAAAAGGCATAACAAATACAAGTTTTATGAGAATTGGTGAGCAAAGATCTCATAGCTCTTCAGGGTTGGACAAAGCAGTAGTTTCCCTTAAAGTAGCTTTATTCATGGGTTTTTTAAAAAACAGAAGACATCTCTACGACACAGGTTGGCAGTCTAACATTTTTGAAACACTGAGTACTGAAAGTTAGACTATTTAACCAATTTTAGCTGTACATACACACACACACACCCCTTCCTGCTTTCCTATCACCAGTTCTGTTACTACTGGAATGAAATCTAGACATCCTTTAAAAAGGACAGTTACCTGTTCCGTAACTGGTGTTCTTTGAGATGTGTTGCTCCCGGTCTAGTCCACAGTAGGTGTGCGTGCGCGCCACGCGCACCGGTGCCGGAAGTTTTTGGAGCACTGCTGCGACCCCTGGAGTGGCGCCTCTATAGCACTATAAGGGGAGCTGCGCACTCCCCCCACCCTCAGTTCCTTCTTGGCAGACAACTCCGACAGAGGGGAAGGAGGCTGGGATGTGGATGAGACAAGAGCAACACGTCTCGAAGGACGCCAGTTACGGAACAGGTAACTGTCCTTTCTTCTTCGAGTGACTGCTCCTGTGTATTCCACAGTAGGTGACTCCAAGCTATACCTGATGGAGGTGGGTAGGAGTTTAAGGGTTATCAGGACGGAGTACCACCCTACCAAACCCGGCGTCATCCTGTGCTTGGGAGACGATCGCATAGTGCGAGGAAAAAGTGTGGACAGATGACCACGTGGCAGCCCTACATATGTCCTGGATAGGGACGTGGGTGACATAGGCGGCCGACGAGGCTTGCGCTCTCGTAGAATGCGCCTTCACTATAGGCGGTGGGGTAACCCCTGCCAAGTCGTAACACGTGCGTATGCACAAGGTGATCCAGCAGGAAATGCGCTGGATGGAAACTGGTTGCCCCCTAATCCGCTTGGCTGATGCAAGGAATAGTTGCAAGGACTTCCTGAACAGCCTGGTTCGGTACAGGTAGAAGGCCAGCACATTAGCCAGGAGGAAGCAGATCGTGAGTGTTTTCGACCACAAATCCCATCCCTCCCAATTTGCAACCATCCCTGGACCAGTGTCAAGTGCACAACTGTCCCCGGACCAATGAAAGGGGCCACTCTGGTTATCACCTTGAGGTCAGGGGTGTGCTCTGTACCCCCAAACCTTACCTCCCTTTTCATGTATTCATACACAGAAAAGTGAAAGAGCATGCCTCAATCTTCCAAAAGATCAGGGTTCGGCAACCTTTCAGAAGTGCTGTGCCGAGTTTTCATTTAGTCTCTCTGATTTAAGGTTTCACATGCCAGTAATACATTTTAATATTTTTAGGTCTCTTTCTATAAATCTATAATATATAACTAAACTATTGTTGTATATAAAGTAAATAAGGTTTTTAAAATGCTTAAAAAGCTTCATTTAAAATTAAATTAAAATGCAGAACCCCCCAGACCCCTGCAATAGGTCAGTTTGGCACATTAGCCAGGAGGAAGCAGAATGTGAGTGTTTTCGACCACACACCCTGTCCCTCCTGATTCGCAACCCCATGGACCAGGCAGCAGCAAGTCCTGAGCAGGAGCACAGATGGTTACGTTGCGCAGCATAAACTGCACCTGGTTGCAAAATGGGAGCGTTGCACAATGTGTCATCACACCTGTGGCAGATCCTGGCTGCAGCTGAGAACAGCAGCTCCTCGGGCGGCTCCAGCGCTGCTGGCAGCACGTGGTCACCAGGGATCAGCTGCTCCACCCGGGCTCCACATCACAATATGCTAGAGCCCCGCCCCCAGGAGCTGCCCTGCCCCCGGCCTGTGCCAGAGCCCCGCCCCCAGGAGCTGCCCTGCCCCTGGCCTGTGCCAGAGCCCCGCCCCCAGGAGCTGCCCCGCCCCCGGGCTGTGCCAGAGCCCCGCCCCCAGGAGCTGCCCCGCCCCCGGCCTGTGCCAGAGCCCCGCCCCCAGGAGCTGCCCTGCCCCTGGCCTGTGCCAGAGCCCCGCCCCCAGGGGCAGCCCCCCCCCCGGGCGGTGCCATAGTCCCGCCCCAGGAGCTGCCCTGCCCCTGGCCTGTGCCAGAGCCCTGCCCCTGGAGCTGCCCCCACCCCAGGCTGTGCCATAGTCCCGCCCCAGGAGCTGCCCTGCCCCGGCCTGTGCCAGAGCCCCGCCCCCAGAAGCTGCCTGTGTTGCATCTCTGCGATTTGTTCTCCTGCCTCCTTCCCAGCACTCTCTGCTCCCAGCTGCTCCCGTCCTGTGTCTGCAAACACCCCCCACCCGGGCGGGCTGCAGCGCCGCTGGGGCTGGCTCCAGCCATTGAAGTTCCCTCCATCTCTGCTCACCTGGGGGAAGGGGAGGGACGAAGTGAGGAGATGGGCCCAGGTGTGAAAGCAGAATTAGGGGGTGGGAAAAGGACTGTTTGGAACGGTGGGGTTTTTGCGGGGGGGGGGGGTGCTCCCAGGGTCGACGCTTCCCTTAGGCGACCCTAGGCGGTTGCCTAGGGTGGCAGGATTCGGGGGGTGGCATTTTGTGCGCTCCCCACGGGATACCTGGGAGCTTCCGGGCTCCCATTGCACCACCAAAGATGGACCCTCCACCAACAGGCCGCGGAAACAGCAGCAGGCAATTGAGCAGCTCAATGACTGCCGCTGTCACCTGCAGCATTTCGGCGGAGAGTCCTTCTTCGGCAGCGCAATGGGAGTGGAACCGGAAGCTCCTGTGCGCTCCGTGGGTAGCGCACAAAATGCCGTCCCCTAAATTTTGCCTAGGGCACCAGAAACCCTGTCGCTGCTCCTGGGTGATCCAGATGGAGTCAGAAGCAGTTGGGCAGCAGAGGCTCAGGGAAATTGAGGGGAACCCCCTGGGTGTCCAGTGTTGGCCAGGGATTGTACAGCACCTAGTGCAATATGGGGTCCCGATCTCAGTCATGGTCTGTGCAGCCCCTGGGAGCCCTGATGTCTGTTTCCTGATCACAGGCAGTGGGGATGGAGAGAGGGAAACCTCAGCACCTGAAGGGTTAATGCAGCCCTGTGTGCAGCCCCTGCTAGGGTGACCAGACAGCAAATGTGAACAATCGGGACAGGGAGTGGGGGTAATAGGAGCCTATATAAGAAAAAGGCCCCAAAATCAGGACATCCGGTCACGCTAGTCCTTGCTGCGCTCATGAGGGGTTGGCTTAGAGAGTTGTAGTAATAACAGCAGCAAAGAGTCCTGTGGCACATTATAGACTAACAGACGTATTGGAGCAGGAGCTGTGGGTGAATCCCACTTCGTCAGATGCACCAATAGTCCCATATGGGCTAGTGGGCAGGATTTCTGGTTTTCACCCAGGGGACCTGGGTTCAACTTCCGCTGTGGGAACCGTGCAAAGCTTTTGCCCAGAGTGGAGACAGGAAATGAAAGGAACAGGGAGGGATCCTGCCAGCAGGGGGGTTGGACAGTGTGGGGAGGGGATCCCAGAAGTGGGGGTGGGGCAGAGGTCTGGGGGGAGACCAGGGAAGGATCCCAGCAGTGTGGGAAGTTGAGAGCACAGGCCTGGCCTGGGGCGAGTGAATGTGTCCCTCTAAACCCACCAACTGCAGACTAGGCAGGACTGGAAGAATTACGTATTTGTAGGTAAATGTCAATTTCTGTGTAAATACACAACCCAATGGCAAAATATTTCCATTGATAATCATCAAAATTGGCAGATGGGCAAAGTAAGAAACATGCTGCTTGAGAACTTACCCTGTTGTAGGAGCAGCAGTGAGCTGTGTGCTCCGTATCACCTGTATGCCCAGAAGGTCTGTTACACTCCCCCATCCTCCCGCTTGTCTCCTCTCCCTCTCTGAATGCCTGTGAAGTGGCTTCCCCCCTCCCCCCCCCTCCTGCAATGCTTGTGGGATGAATGGGCTGGTTGAACAGCTGGCAGAGCAGAAGAGCTCCTAGATAGACAAGGTGTCTGGGACTCTCATTAGGCAGCGATCACACACCCAGAGCAGGGACACTGGCTGAGGTGGAGTGTGACCCACCAGATGCAGCCAAGTCATCTCTAGTCACAGGCCATGAGGAGCAGGTCCTTAAAAGGGGAAGGGGCCCTGTGCTCAGGAGTCACTCACAAGCTTGTACCTCCAGTGAATGCCCTTCACCCCGACCGCCTGGCCAGTGGTTCACCATGTTGCATTTCATTGTGCCTCAGGAAGACTTACCTTCATCGTACCGTCCATCGCGGCGCTGTGGGACACTTACTTTGCACAGAATCCTGACATCTCCAGTGCTGAGCCTGTCCTGGGAGCGTGAGTGTGTGACCCCCCCGTCTTCTTTTGAGCTTAGCTGTTAGTATAATAAACATGCTGCTTTCTGCCAAACTCTGGGGGGGGGGTCATTAGTCCTCCCTAAGCTTACTATCTGGCCCAATTTTGGGTAACAGAAGCAACATTGCTAGATCTGTCATTGTACCAAATGGGGAGATGGTTGTCTATAAAGGAGGGTGAAGACTAAATGCATCCGATGAGGATGGGATTCGAACCCATGCGTGCAGAGCACAATGGATTAGCAGTCCATCACCTTAACCACTCGGCCACCTCATCTGAGTTGTCAAGAAGTGGACAGGAGGAGAAATCTAAGGCCAGCAGAGATAGGGCTACTAAGGAGTTTTTAAATAATAAGCATAAGCAGGGGCTGAATGAGCTCCCCCCTCACATCTAGTGAGGAGCTGGGGGAAGACTTCAGGAACAGGCCGTGTTTGCATAGACACCCCTACTCTGCCTAGCTATGCAGCATGAGGGGGCCGCTTCCCCAAAATGACCAGTTTCGGATGGTGGTGGGTAACAAATCACTTTAGCATTGAGTGCAATGAAATGTTATTCTCCTTCCTGTACGAGTGAAGGGCAGCGGAATGTACCTAGGCCATCCTGACAGAGGGGTGGGTGGGTGAGGAATCACTTTCATTGGACTGCAGAGAAGTGATTGAGGACGTCACCCTAACCCAGTGGGCCCCAAACATTTCACACTGCGCCCTCGTATCCATGGCTGTGGCCCCTCGGAAGCCGCGGTCGAGAACCGGGGCTGGGAGTGGGGCCGTTGCTTGCTGGGGAGAGGGGTGCAGACAGGGGTAAGGGGGTTGAGGCTGGGCTGGGAGCCAGGGGCCCAGGCTGAGGGTGGGGTTGGGGAAGATCTGGTACAGAGTGGGGCTGAGTGTTGCTCCCTCCCTACCCTCTATGGGGGCTGGCTCAGGCCCTGAGGTGCCCCCATCAATCTTCCTCTGTGTCCCCCTAGGAGTCATGCCCCACATTTTGGGGACCACTGACCCCTACTCGCTAAGCAGGGGCTAGTGATGCCAAAGCCCAGGGAAAGGGAGAACAAGTGCGGGGGCGCCAGCACCGGAACCATGCCCCCCCCCCACGTCTGTGTGTGGCTCCGCCCCCTTCCACATCTTCCACCCACGGCCCCACCCTGTCACTCCTTTACCCGTCCCCGCTGCAGCCCCGAGACCAGAGAAGCTCTGTGCCCCTGCTGCAGCCCCCGGGCCGTAGCAGGGAGTGGGAGCTCCTCCAGCCCTGGGGCCGACATGGGGGAGACTTTCCCAGGGGGGCCCAATTTGGCCAGGGCCCCTAGTTGTTGGAAAAATTATAGTGCTAATGAAGCCTTTCCGTATTAGGCCTGAGTAAACCAAAGTTATGTTATGCTTGTCCAAACTGTGTTGGAAAGCTTACAGAACTCATTAGACTGAAGGCCGTGTATCTACCTAAGTCAGCTATTTTGCTTATCAGTTTTGTTTGGCTCCCCAAGTATATGTTGGCTCCCCAAGTGTATGCAGCTGCGTTCACATGTATGCATCCAAAGTATCTAGTACAAAGGGTCAACGGATGTATCTTGTGTCCCCTTCAGAATGACAAATGTATCCTCAACAGCTGTATGTCTCTTGTAGCCCCCCACAAAATGATATATGTATCCTGCGTACCCAATTATCCACAGGGTTTATAGGTCAACCAAATGACGTAGACAAACGTAGGCTAAGTTGTTTGTTACCGGCTATAAAGGTAGGCCGTTTGGCCATGAAAGGTGTGTCTCTTTCTCTGGCACTAGCCGAGAGGAACACCCGCTCAGCTGACCGATCAATAAAGGGTGTGGTACTCGTCTTCCTGTCTCCGTGCCTCCTTGGTGTAATTAGGTAAGCTCCAGGGGAAACGAGCCCTTTGGCTAACAAATGGCGACTCAAGACCGGGACTTCTCTCCTGTTGGGGGCGCTGACCGGCGGCCGAGGACGGCTCAGGAGAGTGGCCACCTTGAGCTATTGGTTTGCTCGAGCCCGGTCGCCGCAATCGGCCGGGACGGCTACGCCTCCATAGAGAACTCCAAACGACACGGAGGCAAGACAGTACCAGAAGAGGGGAGTCCACCTGCCAGACGTGGCCACTCCGGGCGTGGTAAGTGCGTTACCTCCTGGGTTTGAGGATTAATGCCCCCGAAGTGCGGGTTGGGACCTTGGGCCCCTAACGGTAAAGGAACCCACAAATAGGAAGGTGTGTGGGTAAAAGCTTTCTGGTTAAGGTACCTAGGTTCAGACACGGCTAATGAATAATTCCATTAACTCCACAAGTCCGTGGGCCGTGCTGAACAATTACTGGGACTTAGAGCAGCCCCAGGGCTGGCTTTTCTTTTTGGTAGGGGTACTTTTGTTTCTTGTTCTATTGGTATGCTGGAAGCCAAAACTGTAACCGGGTCTAGGAGCGTGTGAACCCATCTTCTCTCCCCCCCCCTTCTTTTCCGTGTGGGTAAGGGACAGTCTAAACATTCCACCTCACCCCCTAAGGGTACCCCAGCATATTATATGTACGTACATTATGGTTCTAAAACCTGCAGGTATTTAGAGAATTGGAATCTTTATATGCGTGAAGATCCATCTAAACAATGCCCATTAAAAGGTACCTTTAATCTAGATAGGATCATATATCTCAGAGGAGCTTTTAATCACCAAAGAAAAGCCTCTGACACAGTGTGAGCAATTTGTCTAGAAACGGGTTAATTTAAAACTCAGCTTCGCCCAGAGATAAAAAGAGAAAGTTGTTTTATGCTCAAGGTCAAGCAAACCAAAGGCAGTACAAGTTACAGAACTGAGATTACATTTGCAAAGCTTAACTGTTTGGTGAGATCCAACAGTCTGACTTTGTGACGGATGCCGATGCTGGTGTGGCTTGGTGACACTGGAGAAGCCAGAGGTAGCTGACCTGGACTAGAATCTCTGAAAGAGACACCGCAGGAGATTCCAGGGTGTAAAAGAACAGCCTTCCCAAGAGCGAAAGCATGTTGGAAATTCTGAACAAGCTGTATACAGGATAATCTCCCGTCCACCTATTCCCTTTTCTGAATGTTATATACAGACGTGGCCAGTCTGGATATGTGTAAGTATGGGGCATTTATATCTTTCTTGAGTGATGTGGGAGCATTCCCAACACTCTCCATTGTTGTTTTATCATTTTAATGAAGCTTTAAAATTTGGTTATATGGTGTATTTTCTCTATCCTCCTGCAACGTCCTGCAGTGTCAGTTTGATCACCTGACATGAGGCATAAATTGGTAACAGAAATTTGTCACAGTTTGGTGAGCAATAGAGAATGGGGGAACCCTGTAGAATTTACACCATCTATTTGTTTTACCCTTGTTGTTTTATGTTTGTTTTATTTGGTTCTGTTGGTGTTATATGTTGAGGATTGCATAATTAAAGATGTGCCCATTCTCAGCTGCAGTAAGTCTGAGAACTGGAGAAGGGTTTAGCATTCCTCTCTCCACCCTGGTTGACCAGGAAGGGTGGCAGGTGAAAGGATCTACCCCCAGTCGTAGCAGGACTGGGCAATAGAGTAGTTGGAGAAAAGGAAGCCCTGGCTAAGCAAGTACCAGTCCTTCAGGGACTTGTTAAAATGTAACCATTCGTGCTCAGCATACGCCGTAACAGCAGTGTGTTTGCTACAAGAGGCAATTAAATAGTTAACGCCAGTGGGCCATGCGTTTTGCCCAGGTGGCAAGCCTCACGAGGGAGGACTCGGGTCGTCTTGTGAATAAAATGTTTTAGGAAAAAAAAAAAACCAGAAGGGTGGGGGCAGAAGCCCATGAAAGAAACGGTTCAGTGCAAAAAAAAAAAAAAAAAAAAAAGGATCGGGCCCAGGCGGGCGGGCAACAGACAGAGAGCTTGGAGAACAGGTTGGAAACTTTTGAGGGTCTCGTGGAAGGAAGAAGTAAGTGAGTATAAGCATGGGGATTTCAAATACTCAGGAGGATATTTGGAATGGCGATTTGAATTGGTAAGTGGCTGTTGAAAGACAAAGCAAGTGATATAAGGAAAGAGCAAGTGATTTGAAGGAGAGTGAAGAGTTAACTCTGTAGTTGCTGGAGGGAGTAGTAGTTGAACTTTGTAAAAATGCTAAAGAGAAAAGTTCTTGGTGTTTTTTTTTAAATGTTTGTAAATAAATTCAGGCAAAGAAATTATTAGATTGCAATCATTTGGCTATGAACAATTTTGTTGAATTAGCTAAAGAATGTATACAGTGCTGTGTAAATGAAAATTTATTAGGCTCTAAGGCACTATAAGTGGTGATGTTTTCTTTCAGTGTTTAAAAGCAGGAGTTAAAAGTAAAAAGCAAACCAGAAAGCATCTGTATTAATGCAAATTATCTGACTGATAAGGTAAAAGCCACTGAAACCTGGGCTGCCTATAAAACATATACAAGAAAATATGGGGTAATTCCCCTGTTTTGCCTAAAATCAACAAGGGTATTTGTATATTTTAAGCAATAATTGACTGCCCAAAAGGGGTAGACCTCTGTTTTTGTCTTTCAGATAATCAAAGAAAACTAATGCCAGCTAAACAGCATACAACATACCATGATTTACTGGCAGAGTAAAAATTATGTTTTGTGTTCTATGTTCTGTCTTGTGGTGTCTGTCTCAAGTGGCCAGAATGTGTTTAATATTTTCATGGGATGGTCTGGTTTGAAATAAAGCAGAAGGCTTGAATTGAAATGCAGATATTTGTTTTGTTCAACTTAAAATACAAAGTGTTTGAATACATCAGAAAAATGTAATATACTAAAGTCTTATGTATTTTCTTAAGTAAAAGAAAAAAACTGCATTGGCCAAATTGCATACTAACAGTCTTTGGAAGCAAGGACATAAAAAGTTAACCCACTCCCCATATTGTACATGGGATCCTTCTGGCTACCTCAGATTTCTAGCCAGAGGGCTGGGGATGGTGGGAAGCTATTGAACTAGAGCTTGTATTAAATGAACTCATCAAAGTGGGTGTGCTTGTCCTGGCTTGTTGTTCCAAAGCTCTGTAATAAGGTTATTTTAGTAGAAGGATACATGTGGCATACATTAAATAATAAGACTAATGTACTGTATAACAGCAATGTGTATGTGTTCATTGTTAACAAAAGGTGTATAAGTAAAAAGTAAAAGTTTCCTTTGTAGGTTAAAAAGGAAACCAAAATGGGGAAAGGAAAAAGAACGAGTTAAATGAGAAAAACTTTAACTAGCAAGCTCAGTCCAAAAAAAAAAAAAAAAATACACTGACTTCGTTCAAGGACACTTGGCTAACAACCAGAAAAGGGGGGCTGTACAATCTGCAAAGACACTAATGCAATGTGTTAGGTTTCCTTTTTACACAGGTAAAGACGCACTACCCGAAGACCCTAGCAGCCCTGCCACTCCATGGAACCTGGAGACCGGATCAATGTACAGGTCCACCAACAAAAGACTGCTTTGGCTCCACGCTGGAAAGGCCCTTATTGAGTCCTGCTGATTACCAACACCGCTGTGAAGTGCCAAAGACTGACTGCTTGGACCCATGATTCTCACTGCAAAAAGACCCGTCCACATAAGGAGAACTCTCCTATATGATTAGCCTATTCCTTCTTCTAGCTCCACTGTGCCTTCTGGACAGCAGGGAAAAAGGACAAGGTGACGTGCTAGCTAACCTCTCCCTTGTCCGCTGACAGACCTACTGTGCCTTTGAACTTTTCTAGAAGAATCAAAAACCATTACAGGGTGATGTGCTGATAATCTCTCCCCTGTAGAATGCTAAACTACAATTGTTTTGGGAAAGAAGAAAAAAAAACACTCACTCCACTGACATTGCCAAAGTCCAGGAATTCCTGACTAAAAAGGACATTGAGAACTGACCCTGGTAAAGAAACAAAAATTCTACACTGGCAGGAAGAAACTTGTGGGATCCTGTTTGGAAATGTGGTAGTAATTGAATTTTGGGGTTTATTCTACAGGCTGCGCCCTGTGTTTTGGATAAATCCTTTAATATGTATTGCCCTCCCTAATTGGATTTTAAATGACATTGCCTTTATCCAGTTTTCAGATCACTTTTACATACCCAGATTGCTCACAAGGGGCTGCCATTAGATTAGCACAACAAAGAGCCTGGGTTATTTCCTCTGGAAAAAGAAGAAATTGGGCAGATCCCTGTGGGCTGGGGCTAACACTGTAACAGCCATTTGGAATATTCTTAAAGGCCAAGAACATAATAAGAAATTGGGCCGACTAGAAAGGGCCACTAGCCTTATTTTTTTAAGCTCAGCTATCTTAAGTACAGGCTGGAGCAGTTGAGTTACATGTCATTTCCACCCTTAGTTCTATAACCCAGAAGTTACTGACAGAGATGGTATTGAATATCACTGAGGCTGGGAAGGCATTGCAGTGGGATCTAGTATGTTTAAAATTTCAGGATTTCCTGAATGACCAGCTGATGGCCATTTGGAGTAATCTTGAGTACCAGACTTGGCCCACTGCCCTTACAGACACATCTGAAGTACCATCTGATCTGTGGTCATGGAAACATATTCGGACACTTTCTGGATGAAAGTGTGTACATTTACAGTGCTCCTTCCAAGCATATGGACCGGTTAGGGTGGGTGTGGCTCCCACATACCGAATCCTGCCGGGTCCATGGGGAGGATGCATATGGGACTAAATTATTCACTGAGACATCTGGGAAATTAAACCATTAGGTATACCTACCTGAGTTATAGTCAGTGCCCCAATCCCTTAGTTGTTCAATGAACAAGGTTCCACTCTTTTGTCCATGCATTCATTCCTGGGTTGGGGTGACTAAGCTTAAAAGAGCAGTTGTAAATATTTCTGCAGAGCTTCATTGCTTTTTGGCCTCAAAGTGTGAGAAAACTCAGCCAAAAGGTTTGGTGAGTATTCGCAAAGGGGGGAGTTGTTGGAAAAATTATAGTGCTAATGAAGCCTTTCCGTATTAGGCCTGAGTAAACCAAAGTTATGTTATGCTTGTCCAAACTGTGTTGGAAAGCTTACAGAACTCATTAGACTGAAGGCCGTGTATCTACCTAAGTCAGCTATTTCGCTTATCAGTTTTGTTTGGCTCCCCAAGTATATGTTGGCTCCCCAAGTGTATGCAGCTGCGTTCACATGTATGCATCCAAAGTATCTAGTACAAAGGGTCAACGGATGTATCTTGTGTCCCCTTCAGAATGACAAATGTATCCTCAACAGCTGTATGTCTCTTGTAGCCCCCACAAAATGATATATGTATCCTGCGTACCCAATTATCCACAGGGTTTATAGGTCAACCAAATGACGTAGACAAACGTAGGCTAAGTTGTTTGTTACCGGCTATAAAGGTAGGCCGTTTGGCCATGAAAGGTGTGTCTCTTTCTCTGGCACTAGCCGTGAGGAACACCCGCTCAGCTGACCGATCAATAAAGGGTGTGGTACTCGTCTTCCTGTCTCCGTGCCTCCTTGGTGTAATTGGGTAAGCTCCAGGGGGAAACGAGCCCTTTTGGCTAACATAGTCATGGGCCGCACTGCCCCCTTGGCGACGCAAAGTTTGGGGAGGCTGAGCCCCCCCCAGCCGCCATTACGAGCCGCCCAGGCTACCTCTGCTCAGTGGGTGGCCAGTCTCCCTGTGTCTCTGCTGTTCGTGCTGGGGAGCCCGGACGGCCTTAGGGGTGGGGCCCCCGGCAGCCGCCCAGGGCTCCAGGGGGTCAAAGGGCACCGTGTGGCCATGCAAAGGTGCTCACTGCTCTCCCCTGCCCCAATGCTCCTCCGTGGCCCCACAGAGGCTGGGAGGGAGCGAGGAGCAACACTATTTGCTCCCTGCGTCCTGGTCACTATCCCCACCTGGGCCGGGCTGTGAGGGGAGCATCAGAAGCTGCTGCTCTCTGCCCTCCCCTGACGCAGCCCGGCTGAGGAAAGTGACCTGGATGCAGGGAGCTCGGATGATGTCCCTTCTCGCCCCCCTGCCCCTGCTAGGGAAGGCTGCTGTGTGGTGTCTCCATGGCTGCACTTTCAGTGATGCAGGTTTCTCTCTCCCATTGTTCCAGGGGCATCCTACTAGATAAAATTGAGCAAGAAATGCTTCCCCGTGGTTTTTAGGACTGGAATTGCTTTTTTCAACAGCCATTGCCATTTTTTTCTAGTTTTGTTTGTTTAAAAGGAAGACGGTGATATTGCACTGGCAAATTCCCCATAGAAACAAAGAATAATAAAGGCACCTCAACTTTTCCTCATTTATGGAGGACAGTCTTATAATATGGATCCAAATATCCTCCAATCACACAAGCTGAAAATTGTTCCACTTTACTGCAGTTCTGTAACCATGTAGGAACCAGTCCTGTCTGTGTTCTGTGCACATCCAAAATTCCTGCTGAATGACCCGCCCTGGGAGCAAGTTACCAGTGACCCAGGGCTGGGGCAGAAGGAGGGTGCAGGTGAGGGGGGGAGCCCAGGGCTGGGGCAGCAGAGGGGTGCGGGTGGGGGGGGGAGCCCCGGGCTGGGGCAGCATCGGGTGTGTGTGGAGGAGAGCCCAGAGCTGGGGCAGCAGGGGGATGCAGAGCCCAGGGCTGGGGCGGCACGGGGGGTGCGGGTGGGGGGGACAGAGCTCAGGCAGCAAGGGTTATGGGGGGGAGCCCAGGGCTGGGGTGGGGGCAGCCAAAATTTTTTTTCCTTCGGGCAGCAAAAAACCTAGAGCTGGCCCTGCCTCCACCCACCGTGAGGTAGTCAAGAGTGGATCATTATTATCCCTACTCGAAAGAGGGAGAAGCTAAGGCTGAGAAAGGAGAATTGACTTGTCTTAGGTCACACAGCCAGTCAGTGGCAGAGTTGGGAATAGGACCCAAGAGCCCTGATTTTCAATATACCTGCCCCTGGAAATTTCCACTACATGCATCCGACGAAGTGGGTATTCACCCATGAAAGCTCATGCTCCAAAACATCTGCTAGTCTATAAGGTGCCACAGGACTCTCTGCTGCTTTTACAAACTAACCATCAGATCTTGAATTTCAGACATTGAATGACCTGAATAAAGTGCTCTGTGATGAGCTCCAGACCAACAACAGTGACAGTAATTATTCAGCAAGTATCTCAGGAGAACTGCAATGTTAGAGAGAATCATGAACTGCTCAGAGACCATTAATGCAGAGAAGCAGCAAAATTCATCAAACACAGAACTGGTTCTGACTTATTTCCTTGGTCTTAAAAGAGAACAAGGACCTGAGTCTCCTCCCTGTCAATAACCCCCTGCTCAGCCAATCAGGGTAGAGACTGAGGACGGGAGGCTGAGGGTTCTCACCAGAGAGCCCAAAGGATGGCCCAGGTCACTGGTGGGGATCACTGCCCGAGCACTATTTCAGCCCCACATTTTTGGGTGGACCTCCCACAGTGGGAGCTGCAGAGCACTCCCCTGCAACAGATGGATCAGACTGAACAGGTTTCAAACCTCCAGGAGGCTCTTACCTTCTAAACAGGGACGGCTGTTTTCTAGTAAAATCACTAAAAGGGAAGGAGAAAACTCGAAAGAGGTTCCTCCTGGCGCTCACGTCCGTGAACCCGAATACTCTCTCAGTCCTCAAAGAGAGACCTGGAGAAGGAGACTTGCTGAAGCAAAGCCACAGGGGTCTCTGAGGTTTCCCTGGCCCCTCGCCCCTGTCCTGCCTGGCTGATGTCACCATCTCTCTGTGAGGTCACCACCTCCCCACCACCTTGGACCAATAGTCTGAGGTCCTGCAAAAGGCCTTTGTGATGTCACTGCCACACCCCTCCCTTGCTGTGCTAATGTCCTGCCCCTGGCCAGGCACTTTGCAGGTTTGAGCTACTCCCTGGGGATCACCCCACTCAAGGAGCGTTCGTTCTAGGCAGCAAGCCGGCTAGACAGGGAAACATCAGACGCGGCTCACAATGCTACACTCAGTTTTTCAGAAATTAGTCGACTTTATGGCCAGAAGAGACCATTAGAGCATCTAATCTGACTCCCTGCATATCACAGGCCTCCTGTATGACACAAGAGCTACTTTTGGGACAAACACATTCCAGAAAGCCATTTAGTCTTCATGAAATGACATCAAGAGATGGAGAATCCACCATTTTTCTTGGTAGCTTGTTCCTGTGGTGAATCATCCTCGCTGTTGAATATTTGTGCCTTTGTTGTAATATGAATTTGTCTCTTTTCATCTTCCAGCCATTGGGTCTTGTTATACCTTTCTCTGCTTGATTCAAGAGCCCTTTAATTCCCAAATCTTTTCTCTCCCTGAAGGCACTTCAACACTTCAATGAAGTCACCTTTCAATCTTCTTTTGATAAGCTAAACAGGTTGAGCTCTTTCAATAGCTCACTAGAAGGCATTTTTCTCCAGCCCTCAGAACCTTTGGTGGCTCTTTGCTGCCCCAGCTCCAATTTCACAACATCTTTTTCAAATGAGGACACCAAAATTGGAGGCAGTATTCCAGTATCAGTCTCATTGATGCCGTGTCACCTCCTGTGACGTTATTGACATAATCTGTATCTGTATAGATCACCGTTGCGACAATTGTTCTATATTTGTAGCCAGTATTGTCGAAAGGTTGTCGTGTAAGGGGTCTATGGAAAGGTTCTGATTGGCTGATTATAATGATGCTATCTCTAGATGTGTTTCATTTTTGTAGTTGAAGTTATGAATATTGGCTCTCTGCCGGCTCACCCGCCCCCTCACCACTGCCCACCCACTCGCCTCCTCAGCCCCCCTCCCTCACCTGCTATGGTGTCATACAGGAGGCCTGTGATACGCAGGGGGTCAGATTAGATGCTCTAATGGTCTCTTCTGGCCGTAAAGTCGACTAATTTCTGAAAAACTGAGTGTAGCATTGGGAGCAGTGTCTGATGTTTCCCTGTCTAGCCGGCTTGCTGCCTAGAACGAATGCTCCTTGAGTGGGGTGATCCACAGGGAGTAGCTCAAACCTCCAAAGTGCCTGGCCAGGGGCAGGACATTGGCACAGCAAGGGAGGGGTGTGGCAGTGACATCACAAAGGCCTTTTGCAGGACCTCAGCCTATTGATCCAAGGTGGTGGGGAGGTGGTGACCTCACAGAGAGATGGTGACATCAGCCAGGCAGGACAGGGGCGAGGGGCCAGGGAAACCTCAGAGACCCCTGTGGCTTTGCTTCAGCAAGTCTCCTTCTCCAGGTCTCTCTCTGAGGACTGGGAGAGTATTCGGGTTCACGGATGTGAGCGCCAGGAGGAACCTCTTTCGAGTTTTCTCCTTCCCTTTTAGTGATTTTACTAGAAAACAGCCGTCCCTGTTTAGAAGGTAAGAGCCTCCTCGAGATGTGAAACCTGTTCAGTCTGATCCATCTGGTGACAGGTCACTTCCCTTCTCTATACCTCAGGCTCCTCCCCATCTGCCCAATGGGAACAGGCACAGTTCTCAAACTCTGGGCAGTCGTGAGCCTGAGTGAGATAAGGGGCGATAAAGCCCTCTGTGAAGGAGAAAGGGGAGTTTCACGGTGTTTAGCACCAAGGAATTCTAAAGTTTGCTAAAATGTCTAGTCTGCGGAAACAAGAAATGGTCGGGGCCAAACTTTTTGACCACTGCCTTTTCTAAAGCCCATTCAGGGGTGTGAGTCCCTGTCTTTTAGGTACCTGGGGTTCTTTGCCAGCAGGAGAGAAGAGGTTCCTGCCTCCATTTTTGTGGCCTTAACAAACCAGGCGTTGTGCCCCAGTTCTCATCTGAGATCCCTGAAAAAGAACATCTTCCCATCCATGAACAAGACAGGACCTATCTTTGAAAGGGAAACAAAGAGACCCCTGGGACTTACAGACTAGCTAGCCTCACTTCCATAGCTGGAGAGATACTGGAATATATTCTTAAACAGTTTGTCAGCAGCACCTACAGGAGAATTTGGTTCTTAGGACGAGTGAGCATGGATTTGTCAAGAACAAATCATTCCAAACCCAGCCTCTTTCCTTCTTTGGCAGGTTTCCGGGCCTAGTGGAGGTGGGTAAACAGTAGATGGGATCTATCTTGGGGTTACTAAGGCTTTTGACACAGTCCCGCAGGACATTCTCACAAGCAAACGAGGGAAATGCGGTCTAGATGCAATCAGTGTCATGTGGGTGCAGAGCTGGTTGAAAGCCCAGACTCCAAGGGCCCTTCTCCATGGTTGGCTGCCCAACGGAGAGGGGGCACCTAGTGGGTCCGGCAGGGATCAGTCCGGGGTCCAGTACTATTCAATAGTTTCATGAATGATTTGGAAGATGGAGTGGAGAGCCTGCTTCTAAAACGTGCAACTGACACCAAGCACTTTGGAGCTCAGGATTGGAATTCAAAACGCCCATAACAAATTGGAGACTTGGTCTTCTTGAGCCAAACCCCATGGCTGGGCCCCTCTCTCTAGACTGGGCTGAAGTGAAACCCCAGAGCCAAACACTCCTCCTCCTGGGCAGTGCGCTCTGACCTTGAATGGTCAGATGCTGCTTAGCTCTGTCAGAGCAGCTTTGGCTGGGGGATTCTTCCAGCACTTTCCAATAGCGGGAAGGTACGAAATCCCCATTTGCCTGCTGGGGACGGAGCCCTAGAGGGGGGAGCAACTTGCCCAAAGTCCCACCAGAAAAGGAAAACAACCAGCAGTGGAACCAATAGGGGTGTCAGGATCTTGGAGGCGCTGTCACCCCCACACTAGGGCGGTGTTATGCACCCCCTGCGGCTGGCTGAGTTTCTCCGTCCCTTGGCAATAAGACAGTCTAGAACCCCAACCAGGGTTATTCTATCTGCTACCCAAGATCCATAAACCTGGAAATCCTGGATGCCCCATCATCTCAGGCATTGGCACCCTGACAGCAGGATTGTCTGGCTATGTAGACGCTCCATCATTATTCCACACAAAGATGGACTACAAGCTGTCAGGAACAGTATCCCCGATAATGTCACAGCAAACCTGGAGGCTGAACTTTGTGACTTTGTCCTCACCCATAACTATTTCACATTTGGGGACAATGTGTACCTTCAAGTCAGCAGCACTGCTATGGGTACTCACATGGCCCCACAGTATGCCAACGTTTTTATGGCTGACTTAGAACAACGCTTCCTCAGCTCTCGTCCCCTAATGCCCCTACTCTACTTGTGCTACACTGATGACATCTTCATCATCTGGTCCCATGGAAAAGAAAACCCTTGAGGAATTCCACCATGATTTCAACAATTTCCATCCCACCTACAACCTCTGCCTGGATCAGTCCACACAAGAGATCCACTTCCTGGACACTACTGTGCTAATCGATGGTCACATAAACACCACCCTATACCGGAAACATACTGACCGCTGTACTTACCTACATGTCTCCAGCTTTCACCCAGACCACATCACACAATCCATTGTCTACAGCCAAGCTCTAAGATACAACCGCATTTGCTCCAACCCCTCAGACAGAGACAAACACCTACAAGATCTCTATCAAGCATTCTTACAACTACAGTACCCACCTGCTGAAGTGAAGAAGCAGATTGACAGAGTCAGAAGAGTACCCAGAAGTCACCTACTACAGGACAGGCCCAACAAAGAAAGTAACAGTACGCCTCTAGCCGTCACCTTCAGCCCCCATCTAAAACCTCCAGTGCATCATCAAGGATCTACAACCCATCCTGAAGGACAATCCCTCACTCTCACAGATCTTGGGAGACAGGTCAGTCCTTGCTTACTGACAGCCACTCAACCTGAAGCAAATACTTATCAGCAACCACACAACAAAAACACTAACCCAGGAACCTATCCTGCAACAAAGCCCATTGCCAACTCTCTCCCCATATCTGTTCAGGGGACACCATCATAGGACCTAATCACATCAGCCATGCCATCAGGGGCTCATTCACCTGCACATCTACCAATGTGATATGTGCCATCATGTGCCAGCAATGCCTCTCTGCCATGTACATTGGCCAAACCAGAGAGTCTCTACATAAAAGAATAAATGGACACAAATCAGACATCAAGAATTATAACATTCAAACACAGCCAGAGAACACTTCAATCTCCCTGGTCACTCGATTACAGACCTAAAAGTCGTAATATTACAACAAAAAACCTTCAACAACAGACTCCCACGAGAGATTCTGAATTGGAATTAATTTGCAAACTGGACACCATTAAATTAGGCTTGAATAAAGACTGGGAGTGGGTGGGTCATTACACAAAGTCAAACTATTTCCCCATGTTTATTTGTCCCCCTACTGTTACTCACACCTTCTTGTCAACTGTGGGAAATGGGCCATTCTGATTGTCACTACAGGTTTTTTTCTCCTGCTGATAATAGCTCACCTTAACTGCTCACTCTCATTATAGTGCGGATGGCAACACCCATTTTTTCATGTTCTCTGTATATATATATCTTCCTGCTGTATTTTCCACTGTATGCATCTGATTAAGTGGATTTTAGCCCAC
Organism: Mauremys reevesii; assembly: GCF_016161935.1. Lineage (NCBI taxonomy): Eukaryota > Metazoa > Chordata > Testudines > Geoemydidae > Mauremys > Mauremys reevesii. The sequence continues at coordinate 35,071 of NW_024100780.1, read as the reverse complement.
GAAAGCTTATGCTCAAATAAGTTTGTTAGTCTCTAAGGTGCCACAAGTACTCCTCATTATTTTTGCAGATAAATTCATGGAGGTGAAGTCCATTAATGGCTATTAGGCAGCCTGGGTAAGGAATGGTATCCCTAGCCTCTGTTTGTCAGAGGGTGGAGATGGATGGCAGGAGAGAGATCACTTGATCATTGCCTGTTAGGTTCAGTCCCTCTGGGGCACCTGGCATTGGCCACTGTTGGCAGATAGGATATGGGGTTGGATGGACCTTTGGGCTGGCCATTCTTCTTTTCTTATGAAGGGAAGGGCAGAGCCCTGCAACAGAGTTTCTGTAGTGTAGTGGTTATCACGTTTGCCTAACACGCAAAAGGTCCCTGGTTCAAAACCAGGCAGAAACATGATGGCTTAATTCTTCCCAACTCCTAGTGGCCTGTCCCTGCTGTTGTAGGGGCAGCAGTGATTTCTATTGCTCAATAGGTCTGTTATACTTTCCCCATTCCCATTTTTGTCTCCTCTCCCTCTCTGAATGCCTGTGAAGTGGCTTCCCCCCTCCCCCTCCCTCCTGCAATGCTTGTGGGATGAAGGGGCTGGTTGAACAGCTGGAAGAGCAGAAGAGCTGCTAGATAGACAAGGTGTCTGGGACTCTCATTAGGCAGCGATCACACACCCAGAGCATGGACATTGCCCAAGGTGGAGTGTGACCCACCAGATGCAGCCAAGTCATCTCCAGTCGCAGGCCATGAGGAGCAGGTCCTTAAAAGGGGAAGGGGCCCTGTGCTCAGGAGTCACTCACAAGCTTGTACCTCCAGTGAATGCCCTTCGCCCGGACCGCCTGGCCAGTGGTTCGCTGCATTGCAGTTCATTGTGCCTCAGGAAGACTTACCTTCATCGCACTGTCCATCACGGCGCTGTGGGACACTTACCTGGCAGAATCCTGTGCCTGCCTCTTGGCTTCCCAGGGATGGCTACTTGCAGCCCAGGAGAAGAAGGATGGTTCTGGTGAAAGAAAGACAAGCAAAGCTCTGGGAGGAAATTTGGGTGTGGGCTCTGCGCTGGGGGTGGGGGTGGGGTGCAGGAGGGGTGGTGCAGCTCCCAAAGTGACCGGTACACACAACCCTCTGGCAGCAACTCGTAGATGAGTGGGGCCAGGGGATCTCCATGTGCTGCTGTCTGCAGGCGCTGCCTCCAGAGCTCCCATTGGCTACAGTTCCTGGCCAATGGGAGCTGCAGAGTCGGTGCCCGGGCAGGGGCAGCACGTGGAGACACTCCCCCCACCCCAGGGGATGCTGGGACATGCCAGCCACTTCTGGGAGCGGCACGGAGGGACGGAGGTAGAGTGGGCAGGGAGCCACCTTAGTGCTGCTGGCACATCTCTTCACACCCGTTGGGGGAGGGGAGCAGAGGGCCTCCATGTGCTGCCTGGGGTAGGGGCAGAGCACGGAGCTGCCTCCCCTCCGGGGTCTATTACAGGAGTGGGTGGGTGGGGTCTTTTGGCCTGCAAGGTGCAGCAGGTCAGACTAGATGATCACAGTGGTCCCTTCTGACCTTAAAGGCTCTGAGTCTAAAAGGGAGAGGGAAGTAAAGGAATTAAAAAAAAAGAAAAGAAATGAAGCATTGTAATACCAGGATGACTCCAACTGCTTATTATATAGTCCCACCCCTTTCTTCCTCCACTGGGTGTTTAATGACCTGTTGGGATTTGGGACACTGATTCTTTCATTCCATTGATAAACTGTTACAACATGACTGAAATTAAACCAATTCCCAGTGGAGGAATCATCATATCGTTGCATTGGCTGAGAATCAAACCCAGGTCAACTGCTTGGAAGGTAGCTATGCTCACCACTATACCACCAATGCATCTGGTGAAAGTTTTTGATTTTTCACACTTGGTGATTGGTCACCTTACTTCTCAGCATGAGGCGAATGTCTCTATGGTCTCTGCCGTTCATGGTGGGGAGTTTCCCCACTAATAACAGTTCTTGCTGGGTCGGGGAGGGGAGAGAGAACAGGCGTTTATTCTATTTCATTCCTCTCCATTTTCTGTTCCTCCCCTTCCCTTCCAGGGTCCTCCCTTCCATTTCAGACTGTGCAGTGACACCCTCCCTGCACCCAGGACTCTCGAGCCTCTGGAGCAGCACGATCCCATGAGATCCTCAGTGACCAAGGGTCTTTTCCAACTTCCAGGAGACCCAGCTTGAATCTAAAGGAAGCTCTGTTCCTTCCTGGGGATCCTCTCTCCCTTCATGGAGATCAAGAGCATGAAGCCTCTGCCTTGCCTCCTGGGTCTGAATTAATGTCCCATTTCCCACTATGTGCTCGAAAGAAACAAATGTTTCTAACCCAGGTGAGTGGCGTTAATTCAGCTGGAATCCTTCACCCACATTCCTTAGGAGATACAGACTCTCTGTGACACAGACTGACTGGGGTTCATCTCTGCATGTCCCCAATGGGGAAGGAAAGACACTCAGGGCGAAGGAAGAAGATGGACAGAAGGAGTCAAATGGGGCTAGACCTGAATAGGACATTTTCTGCCTGTTAAAATGTACTAGACTCTAATTGCTTAAAACAAAACAAAACCCCACCAGCTTCTGTTTGAACCATCAGCTTTTCACAAAGCAGCCAAAGTGGTGAAGCACAGACACACATAACCACCTACAGCCCAAGTTTGTCTAAGAAGCACCTATAGTGGCTCATGCAGGGGGAAATACAGCTGTGGGTGTGAGTTCAGGCCTCACCCAGAGCGTTGGTTTTCATTAGCCACGGAGCTTCCCCCACTTGCTTTGTCCAATTCACATGGAAAGTGCCATAGGAGGGTGATGAGAGTAAATTCTAAACTCTGAAATGCGGAGGTTGGCCCAGAGATTGGGATAAGGGGTTTGAAGAGAAAAAGCTCTAAGAGTATAAAACCAGACAGTCTCCAGGAGCAGGTACTGTACAATGCCTCAACTGGGAGCCATTTGGGGGGGTTCACTCCCTCTGTTCAATGTCCTGAGAGGTATTTGAAGATGAAGATAACGCCATGGCTAACAGCTGACTGGCACGTCCTGGGTTAAAGAAAGGGACCTGGGTTAATAGTCTGAAGATTTGCGTTACCGTCATTGTCTGACCCCCCTTCAGTGTGGAGCAGGTGTGTACGTTGCTGGGTGGAACGCACAGACTCCTGCAGAGCAGGGGCAGCTGTTTCCATGGCAGAGAGCCTGGCACTTAGGAGACTTTCTACACTTGCTGTTTTGAAGCAAGTCAGTAAAATAACAGAGGAGCTACAATGTCTGGTCCAAAATTTCAGCCGCCCCTGGTGCAAAAACGCTATTTTAGGATCTACATCGGAGGCTCCCGGCACTAGGACACCTGACCAGAGAGCTCAGTGGGGGCGTAACAGCTGCTGACTCTGAGGGTCCTGAGCTAAATCCACTTGCAGGGGAAGTGTTTTGATTTATTTGATGGATAATGAGCACCAGCTACCAGGGGAGAAGCCCTGAGAGTCGCTGCCACTCCAGCTGCTGCTAGGGCAGGGGGGAGCCCCAGGGGGCCAGCTGCTGCTCTGGCCACCCCAGAAGTGCTGCCAGAGGCCACCAAGCTGTGGCTGCTCCTGCTGCCCTCGGGACCACTGGTCAAGTGGTCCCCAGGGCCAGCCGCATTGGCCGCTGCTTGGGCGGTCCCTGGAGCCAGTTGATTGAGTGGCCCTGGAGTCAGCCACTGTGCCCACTGCAGAAGTCACGGAGGTTGTAGGAAGTCACAGAATCCATCACTTCCACCACCTCCGTGACAGACACAGAGACAAACCCTTCCCTGCTGTGACTGCAGTTCCTGGAAGGAAAGAGAAGAACAGAAAGTGACGAGAGAAAGAAAAAGAGAGATTCCCTGTCACCTCTCTCCCTGCTGCTTCCCCCCTTGTATTCTGTAACCCCATCTCACTGGGTTCCCTGTGCTGGTGCCATGGGGGTGACACTAGAGTTCTGGAGATTTGGGGGGCTCTTCATTTCTCAACATTTCACACAAATTTGTCTTTGGGCTGAAATTTCTCCTGTTAGGCCTCTCAGTCAGAGCTGTACCCCACCCTGTTTGCGGGGGGGGAGGGGAGATGTAAATTGCAGAGCAGGCAGAGAAGTCGCCCATAAAGGGTCATATTGATCTGGTGACTGGTTCTGACCGGGGTCCCACGTCCTCTGACACAGGCTCATGTGCAGAACATGGGAGCTCTGACTTGTCCTAAATGCTGTAGACTATGAGTTCCTAGGAAAGGGCAGGAGAGAGGGAGCAAGAGGAGAAAGGCAGAGACATTGGAGACGAGGAATTGTGGGGAGAAGAAGGAGAGAACAGAGAGACAATAAATGATTGAAGCAGAACAGGTGTCCCAACTCCATCTTGCTCATCACAGGTGTTCACAGAGCTGGGTAGTTGCAGGTTTTCCAGTGTCAAGTCTGAACTTTGATTCTAACAATGTGCGTTGAAATATCAAGGGGATCTCCACATACCTGATCTCTTCCCTCTCCCCTTTTTTAGTATTAATTTTTATTTTCACGTGTTTGGCTTAACCGTGATCGTCTCTTTCCCCACCTGTATTGCAATTTGGGGGTTATGTTTATTGTGCCTCCCTTTTGTTCATGTCATTATAATTGTAACAGCAAAGGAATCTGCAGGAGCAAAAACTGACTCAAAACTTCATTTCCCCATCATGCCGGAACATCCTACAAACAGCTCACACAGCTGGAATCATAACACGCAAGGCCAGGGGATGGGAGATGCAGGTTTCCAAGTGTTCTGTCTTTCTCAGATGACACATTCCAGCCCCTTGTGTGCCTCCATCCTGTATGACCTGCTGGACTTTGACACATTTATTTTCTCATTCTATAGATAATGTGATTGTAACACAATGTGACTGAAATTAAACCACTTCCAGATGAGGAAACAACAGAAGAGAAAAGCCATTATTGCATTGGCTGGGAATCAAACCCAGATGAATTGCTTGGAAGACACCTACGCACACCACTATACCACCAATGCATCTGGCAGGAGTAGATTTCCTGCAGGCTGTGTGTGCTGGCAATGGGGTGACATATGACCACAGAGTTAGTGAGCAGGGTGGTTGGGCTGGAATCTGCCTGACAGCTGGGAGCAGAGTTAGGATCCCAGAGTGACTGAAAGGGGGCAAAGGTGAAAACAGATCTCATTGGGAGCTGGCCCCACCCCTGCCCCGCCCCTAGGAGAGGGGAACTGAAGCTCAACTTCAATCACAGAAAACTCTTCCCTGAGAAGGAAGGGGACAGCTTGTTTTAAAGACCAGGTTTGTGTTTGCTCCTGCTACCTACGGAGGGGCTGGGTAGTGCTGATTCCAGCCCCCAGACTCTGGGAGGATAAGGAACAAATTCAGGCTGCCAGTGACCTGCAGGAGGGAGATGATCTTTTGACAGTGACGGACGCCTCGTCCTAAAGGCCTTTGTCTGCCCCCTTCCAGTGACTGTTTGGTACTGGACTGCAGCCCCCACACCTGGGTCTCTCCTGGGGAAATAATGTTTCTGTGCAAAACACCAAAGCTTTTAACAGAAAGGAAGAAAAGGAAATGGCCACATGATGGGACTAGGACATAAGGAATGAAACACACATGGGCGGCGAGTTATATACCCACGTGGTGCCCGGGTACCAGCAATATTCAGAGCCCTGGGGCCCAGCTCCACCAAAGTTTGGGGCTGGGTCTCCCCTCTGGCCCCACCTGCCACCCCCCGTGCTTCCCTCGAGGGTCCCCCGGGCCCCCTTGCTGGCCCCATGCATGTCCCTGGGCCCCGGAGGGAGCAGAGCATCCCTGCCTCTTCCATGCAGCTCCATGCTGCCTCCCTGCAGCAACTGCTGCCACAGGGTCCTAGTGCCCCCCCCTCTTCCCAACTCACTGCCAGGGCAGACTGACTCTGAGCCTGCCCTTCCACCTCAGACCCTTCCCTTTTCCAGCGGGACCCTCCACCATCACAGCCCCCCCACCCCTGCAGTCACCACTCCTGCCCCATGCTGGGCAAGGAGACAGCCCCATCCCCCACCCCCAGTGAGGCTATAGTCAGGGGCAACAGCAGGGGAGGAGGTGCATGCAGCACCCCCCGGCACCCATAATGGGGGAGGCGAGGGAGATTCCTGGACCTGAGAAGGGCCCTAGGAGCACCTGCAGCGACAGTGGTGGGAGTGAGTGTGCTGCTGGGGGGGGGGGAATGAGGGGTTCCTCCCCCAGAGCTTGCTGCTGCCAGCAGGGAAAGGGCTGGGGGGAGTCCTCCTTTCTGGCCCTTGTCCCGGAGCAGCCTGCCTGCACCCCAAACTCATCCCCAGCCCTGCCCCACCCCAGAGCCCACACCCCAGTCAGAGCTTTCACCCCACCACATCCTCAACCTCTGCCTGAGCCCTGAGCCCCTCCCACACCCCAAACCTCCCATCCCCTCCCAGCCAGAGCCTTCATTCCCCACACCCCAACCTCTGCCCCAGCCCTGAGCCCTCCAACACCACAAACCCTCATCTCCAGACCCAGATAGAGCCCTCAGACAACCCTGCACCCCAACCTCTGCCCTAGTCCTGAGCCCTCCCACACCCCAACCCCAGCCTCAGACAGAGCCCTCACCCCCCACACCCCTACCCTCTGCTCTAGCACTGAGCCTCTCCCACACCCCAAACCCATCATTCCCAGCCACACCCCAAACTCCCTCCCAGAACCTTGGGCAGGTGGGGGGGGCGGAGTTTGGGCAGGTTCTGGGCACCACCAAAATTTCTACAAACCTACCGCCCATGGAAACACAAGATGCTTCTCCCATGTGCATTGACTTTTCACCTTGTTTGTGGTGGTGCTGTATCCATGTTGGGCCCAGGGGTCCTCTGGGGCGCCGGGCATTGGCCACTTTCGGGAGAGTGGGCTAGATGAACTGGTCTGACTCAGTGTGGCTGTTCTTATGTTCTAACTGCTGGTTATGGAAGAGACGAACTTCCAGGCTACACAGAACTGAAGAAGGGTGCTGGGTTAGCTCCACAGCTTGTCTCTTTCACCAACAGAGGTTGGTCCTCTGCAAGCTCTTACCCTCACCCGCCTTGTCTCTCTCGGACTCTGAAAAGTGTTTTCTCTCCACTCCCCTTAGAAAGAAGTTAAGTTTTCCCTTTGGGCAACTATCAGGCTGAAGCAATTGTATTGACTGTGACACTAGAATTGAAGATTTAATATTATAAATAAATGAGTCTAAACCTGAGGTTCTGGTTTTCACATTGGTTTTTCTAACTCAGTTCCCAATTCTCTTCTAGAAAGGCCTCCAGGCTGCCTGCCCAGCCCAGCAAAAGTGGCCAGGAGAAAGCCCACACTGCTGCTCTTTCAGGTAGTTGAAGGCTGCTATCAAACCCCCCTCACTCACTCAGTCCCCAGGCTGTGGCAGTGCCTGGGATTCTTCCATCCTAAGTGCAGGACTCTGCACTTCTCCTTGTTGAACCTCCTCAGATTTGTTTGGGCCCAATCCTCCAATTTGTCTAGGTCGCTCTGCACCCAAACCCTGTCCTCCAGCGCTTGGATTCTTTACATGCTTTCACAGAGCAAAGAGCACATGTTCCATGATTTCATAGGGCAGAGTTTTGTGCTATCGGGAGCTTTCCCTGTGTGGATTTGACAGGTGGATCAACACAGAGACACATTGTGACCCTTCTCAGGGTGCTGAGGACTGTGAGTCTCCTTGTTGCCACCTGCCACAAGGAAGAGGGAGTTTTGCATTTGGCAGCTGGATGTTAGTGACCAAACTCACCAGCCTGCTGGAACTCAAGGAGCCTCCTCTGAGCTACAGCAGCCACCTTAACCTTTGAGTTCCTTCAATGTGTCCTCTGGGGTCCAGCCTGGATCTCCAGATACCTGGTGAAATCCCAGATCCTCTCTTCCCCAAGTATCCCAGCTTACTAGTTTTACTGTGGACCATTGCTACTGTATCTCACACAGCACCTGAGTACAGTTATTGAACAAGCAAAAAATTTATTTCACAACGGATAGAGATTTAAACAAACAAATGTGAGTGATGGAAACCAACTGTTACCAACTAAACAAAGGCAGAAAGTGATAGAATAGAAAGGCCAGCACAAAAAACAGAGAGAGGAACAATAAGATACTAAAAGGACAATGGTTGGAACTCTCCATTTCTCTCAGTCTTTGGATTGATGGGTACTAGAGCTGTAGCAACAGTTGAGGAACCAGGGTAAATTAAATCTAAGGTTTGAGCTGCTAGTGAAGCATTTCCCACACTCACGGCATTCCTAGGGCTCTCCTCCGTGGACTGTTTGATGCCTAATAAGGTGCGAACTGCGATTGAAGGTTTTCCCGCACTCAGTGCATTCATAGGGCCTGTCCCCTGTGTGGATTCTCTGATGTACAGAAAGGGCTGAGCTGTGAGAGAAGGTTTTTCCACACTCACTGCATGTATTTTTTCTCTTTTGCCTGAGGATATCCTGCTGTGTTGTGGTTTCTATGAGGATCTTCTGAGTTCCCCAAGAAGAAATAAATTTATCCACTTTCTTCCCTGGCTGGTTTCCTTGATCTGTTTTTGGTCTGTGCTGAATCTCCCAGGATTTTCCCTGCTCATGACTCCTGGACACATTCCTTTTCGATCTTTGCGATAATGCTCTGTTTTTACCCACTGGCTCAACATTTTCAGGCTGAGAATTCTGCTCCTCTTTCTCACATGCCTTTGCATCACCTGCTGTGATAGAGACAGAAACCTCAAACAGGGATGGAAAGGGGAAGACCAAACAAAAACAAGTGCTGAGGACAGGTCAAATAAAAATCAGGAGCTGAACTCCCCCAAACTCTTCCCCCAAATAGGAGAGAGGAGGGGGATGAATTCAGCCTTCACATCCCATCCAAATACGCAGGGGGAAGGGAGGAAGCTACTGCCTGGTGTCTGCTAGGATTTATAGGAAGCCATGAACTATATTTACCCTGAGGATATGACCCCTGCAAGGGACAATAATGAACTGAGAGACCTCCCCAAGGGCTTTGTAGGGCATCCCAGATGTTTCCTTCAGGCACTTACAGATTCTGAGGTGGTTTAATGTTTCCTCACCTGTGCAGGGAGCTCTCAGGATATCTCCTTCCTCTGAACCCTGGAGGTCTGGGACCCATGGCTCTTCCCCTTGTTCCAGCTGGGAGATCACATCAGGCTGGGTAACAGGAAACCCTGCTCAGATGAAAGAAAACAAAGGAGTTCAGTTGATTTCATAAGACTTGGTCATAAAAAAACATTCTATTAATTTAACTTCAGTGCTTAGTGTGACCTGGTGGGCCAGGGGCAGTTCTCACTGCAAATGCCAAGATTAGGGCAGGCTGAAAAAGGGAGAGCAGATGCTCCCAAAACTGCTGGTTAACACTGAAGTTAAACTCACCGACCAGTCACAAACTGTGCTTCTGATCACCCACGCGGGTAATCGAGAAGCTGAAAAAAGAAATCACACGGCCCCCATTATTGCATCCCTGTTCTCTGACTCCCAATCAGCAGCTAGGTCCAGTACAGTGAGAGGTTATTTAAAAACTCTGCTCACATAAACAAAGTGTTCTTCTGACTCCGATGGGTCAGCCACATCACCAGGTCAGTATAGGTTTGGATATTACCCAAAATTCCATCCTTCCAGCTAATCCTTTAACATCTAAACTAAAGGTTTAAATGAAAGAAAGACAGAAAGAAGTTAAATGGGAACGCAGTCAGATACATTCCAAAATGGATATATCAGGTTCTTAGCAGTATTGGTGAGTTGCTGGCTTGAAAGTCCGTCTGGAACACATCCACAGTTTGATGGGTCATTCAGTCCTTTGTTCAAGGCTTCAGTTTGTAGAGAAGTTGCTCCAGAGGTAGGAAGGGGATTGAAGACAAAATGGAGATGATGCAGCTGCCCTTTATATTCCTTTTGCCATGTGGCCTGTACTTCCTGTGTTCCAAACACAAGATTCACAGCACATGGCATGGAAAAGCCTTGGAGTTCTCATTACACAGGCATACCCCGGCATGTCTTGCTGACTCAATAGGTGTATCCCCTTGGCCCTTTCCATGGGCTCATTGTACAGCTGATGATCGTCAATGGGCCATCAAACAGGCTAGGCAGTGTTGATGCCAATATGTCTGGGGGTGTCACCCAGAAACACTGCACAAGTCTGGAAATACAGATATACCCTACATATCTATAACTCACAATACAAAGGTGATACAAACATAGAAATAATATTATCATACTTGGCAAATCATAACATTTTTACTGACACCTTACATGGCATATCTAGCATGATTCATTGCAATTTTATCAGATTATATTTTATTATTAATACCAAAGTGTCTCACAATTCCATACAGTGTCACACTTGGTAAACCAGTGAATTCCCAGGACTAGTTCCCCAGGTCCTTGAAGATGCCGAACACTATGCTTATGAGGGACTGAAATACCCACATATCTGCTGGGAACACACACACAGACACTGTGTCAGTCTATACCCCTGTGTTCACTCTTCTAGAAAATTATGATCAATTTTGTACACAGTATGGCTTGTGAGGTATCATTTGAAAATGCATAATCTACTGAATATTATCCTCCTGTTAAAATGTGTAGTAACACTGTATGTAAAGTTATGAGATTTTACAGTATGAGATTACTGAAAATGTTACAATTCTGGGGAACACCCACAGACCAGTTCCTCAGAGACAGCAAGGCAAACAGCTGGTCAAACAGCCATTCTCCTGTAGGGGGAAGGTGTGAAGAAGACATTTACATTCCATCACAGGGACCTCTTGAAGCTGTTGTGGAAAACGACCACACGATTGATTTTGAATCAGCTCAGCCTGAGGCTCTTTTCTTAGTTAAAAGTGCGCAGGGGGCGACAGCTATTGGAATACTATCCCCTGAGCTAAAAATCACACAAGCCTTTTAAAGCTTAAAACCCCAAACAACGACACATATGTTGCACGTTAATTACCTTATTTGGAATATATTGCAAAATATGATGCAAGCAATGTTGGAAATAGTTAAGAAAAGGATAGATACGACAGCATATATCATATTTGTAAAACAGCAAATAAATCCATGATACCCCACATCTTGAATACTGCATGAAGATGTTGTCGCCCCATCTCAAAAAAAAAAGATATATTGGAATTGGAAAAGGTTCAGAAAAGGGCAACACAAATGATTAGGGGTATGGAACAGTTATGCCAGACCTAACCCCAGTTTCACTTGAGCAAACAGGAGCTATTTGACACTGTGCGACAGCTCCTGTGCTCTGTTCCCAAAGTGTTCTGCAGCAGGGGAGAGTCTGTGGCAGTGTGCGTGTGTCACTGGCATATTGGGGTGATGCTGAAACAGGAGAGAGTAGAGGTGGCATTGTGGGGCTGGCGTGAACTTTATCTCTTAATTTCCCTTCCAAGAACCGAGGGGACAGGAACCCTTACCCAGCGAGGTCACAGTCTCATAGTTCTCCTGCATGACATCCCAGTAGAGGGCTCTCTGAGCGGGGTCCAGCAGAGCCCCTCTTCCCTGGTGAAGTACACAGCCACCTCCTCGAAGGTCACCGGCCCTGAAAGAGCAAGAGCCCAACACTCAGTACCTGCTGCCCCACTCACAACCCCACTATTCACAGAACAGCAGCACCAGGGAAATGGAGGCTCCGGGAGGCACATGTTAACAGAGTCCCACCCCACCTTGCTTAGAGCAGCCAGGAGGCATCAGAGGGTGGAAAGAGAGAAAAGACGGTTACTCACCGTTGTAACGGTTGTTGTTGGGGATGTGTTGCTCCTATCCATTCCATGTAGGTGTGCACCGCGTGCACGGCTCTTTGGAAGACTTTTACCCTAGCAACACCGGTGGGCCGGCTGGGCGCCCCCTGGAGTGGCGCCGCTATAGCGCTAGATATATACCCCAGCCGGCCTGTCCGCTCCTCAGTTCCTTCTTGCCGGCTACTCCGACAGTGGGGAAGGAGGGCGGGTCTGGAATGGATAGGAGCAACACATCTCGAAGAACACCAGTTACTACGGTGAGTAACCGTCTTTTCTTCTTCGAGTGATTCCACGTAGGTGATTCCCAAGCCTTACCTAGGCGGTGGGGTCGGAGTGAGACGTGGCAGAGTGTAAGACTGCTGAGCCGAAGGCTGCATCGTCTCTTGATTGCTGCACCAACGCGTAGTGGGAAGCGAAGGTGTGTACAGAAGACCAGGTGGCCGCTCTACAGATGTCCTGGATGGGGACATGGGCCAGGAAGGCGGCAGACGAGGATTGAGCTCGTAGAGTGAGTGGTGAGACGGTTAGCTGGTACACAAGCAAGCTCATAGCATGTTCGAATACATGCAGTGACCCAGGAGGAAATCCTCTGAGAGGAGACCGGCTTGCCTTTCATACGCTCTGCAACTGCTACGAACAGTTGGGGCGAACGCCGGAAGGGTTTTGTTCGCTGTATGTAGAAAGCAAGGGCCCTGCGGACGTCCAGCGTGTGCAGCTGTTGGTCCTGACTCGAGGCATGAGGCTTCGGGAAAAAAACAGGAAGGAAAATGTCCTGGTTTAAACGGAAGGTCGACACCACCTTAGGGAGGAAGGCCGGGTGTGGCCGAAGCTGAACCTTGTCTGCATGAAAGATGGTGTATGGTGGACCAGCCGTCAGGGCATGAAGCTCGGAAACTCGTCTCGCTGAGGTTATGGCGACAAGGAAAGCTGTTTTCCACGACAGATGGAGCAGGGAACACGTGGCCAAGGGCTCAAAGGGGGCTCTCATGAGCCTGGTCAAAACCAGATTCAGATCCCAGGACGGAGTAGGACGCCACACTGGCGGGAACAAGCGATCTAGGCCTTTGAGGAAGCGGGAAACCGTCGGATCGGAGAAGATGGACCGGTGACCGATGGGCGGCCGAAAGGCGGATATGGCCGCCAGGTGCACTTTCAACGATGAGACCACGAGACCTTGCTCCTTAAGTGACCAGAGGTAGTCCAGGATCGTTGGTATAGGGACAACGAACGGATTCAGGTCTCTCTGATCGCACCAGATTGCGAACCGCTTCCATTTTGCGAGGTAAGTCGAGCGAGTGGAGGGCTTCCTGCTCTAGCAGGACTCGCTGGACCGCCACTGAACAGGCACGCTCTGCGTGGGTCAGCCACTCAGGCACCAGGCTGTAAGATGGAGGGACTGCAGGTCCGGGTGGCGGAGCCTGCCGAAGTCCTGCGTTATCAGATCCGGCCACAACGGGAGGGGAATGGGATCCCGAACGGAGAGCTCGAGCAGCAGAGTGTACCAGTGCTGCCTCGGCCAGGCCGGAGTGACGAGTATGAGGTGGGCCCTGTCCCTCCGAAGCTTGAGAAGCACCCGATGTACAAGCGGAACGGAGGGAAGGCATATAGGAGGTGATCCTTCCAGGAGCAGAGGAATGCATCCGACAGGAGCCCGGGCGCGACCTGGTAAGAACAGAACTGGTGGCACTTCCTGTTCTCTCTGGAGGCAAACAGGTCTATTTGGGGAAAGCCCCACCTGCGGAAAATTGTGTACACCACATCTGGACGCAGCGACCACTCGTGTGAAAGGAACGGCCTGCTGAGACGGTCGGCCAGCGTGTTCTGCACTCCTGGATGATAGGACGCTACCAGGTGAATCGAGTGGGTTATGCAGAAGTCCCACAGGAGCATTGCTTCCGTGCAAAGTAGGGAGGATCTGGCCCCACCCTGCTTGTTGACATAAAACATCGCCGTTGTGTTGTCCGTCAACACTGCGACACAGCGCCCTTGGAGACGGAGCGAAGGCTTGACACGCGAGGCGACCGCCCGCAGCTCCCTGACATTGATATGTAAGGAGAGCTCGGGCGACCAGAGACCTTGGGTGTGCAGGTCGGCTAGGTGTGCCCCCCACCCTAGCTCTGAAGCATCCGTGGTCAGAGTGACGGATGGCTGAGGAGGGCGGAATGGGACTCCGGCACACACCACTTCTGGGTCCAGCCACCAGGTGAGCAAAGCGAGGATCTGCTCCGTGGGCATGACTACCATATCCATGGAGTCGCGGTGGGGCCGGTACACTGACGCAAGCCCAGTTTGAAACGGGCGAAGGTGCAACCGCTGCACGGAGTGACGAACGTGCACGGCCATGTGGCCCAGGAGGCGGAGGCAGGAAAGCACCGTTGTCGTTGGAAAGGATTGTAGTCCCCGAACTAGGAGACCAGAGACTGATGCTGAGGTTGGGGCAGGCAGGCCCTGGCCAAATTGGAATCCAGGACCGCCCGATGAACTCCACCCTTTGGCGATGGAGTCAACGTTGACTTCTCGGCATTTACCATAAGTCCGAGGCGCTGAAACAGGGCCAGGGTCGTGGTCACGTGACTTGCTACCAGTTGGCGGGATGGTCCGGATCAGCCAATCGTCGAGATACGGGTATACGGTATCTGACGACGGCGGAGGGCAGCGGCAACCACTGCCATGCACTTGGTGAAAACCTCGGCGCGTGGAGAGGCCAAGGGAAGCACCGTAAACTGGTAGTGCATGCTGTTGACGACAAAACGCAGGTAGCGTCGATGAGGAGGGTAAATCGCGACATGGAAATACGCATCCTTCATGTCGAGGGCGGCAAACCAGTCTCCCGGATCTAGGGAGGGAATGATGGTCCCCAGGGTTACCATGCGAAACTTGAGCTTGAGCAGGTACCTGTTGAGCTCTCGGAGGTCGAGTATGGGTCGTAGACCTCCCTTCGCCTTGGGGATTAGGAAATATCGGGAATAGAATCCCCTGCCTCGCATATCGCTCGGCACCTCCTCTATGGCACCCAAACTCAGCAGAGTCTCGACCTCTTGGGAGAGGACTTGCTCATGAGAGGGGTCCCTGAAGAGGGACGGGGTGGGTGGGTGGGAGGGCGGGGGCGAAACAAACTGAAGACGGTAACCAGACTCTACCGTGCGTAGCACCCAGTTGTCCGTTGTAATCCGGGACCACGCCGGGAGGAAGTGGGAAAGACGGTTGAAAAATAACGGGGAAGGATCCGGTGGAGAGACTGATGGGCCGTCCTCGGGCGTCCCATCAAAACGCCTGTTTCGGCCCTTGAGGGGCTTTCGAGGGCGCCTGGGACTGGGTACGCCGATTGCCCAATGGTCTACGGCGGTTCAGTCTGCCTCTGCGTCCATTATCAGGCCTCGACCTGGACTGATTAAATGGCCGATAGGGCTGCTGTCTGAAGGGCCTCCGCTGGGTAGCAGGCATGTGCATGCCCAGGGTGCGGATGGCAATACGGCCATCCTTAAGGGTCTGGATTCTGGAGTCTGTTTTCTCCGAAAATAGGCCCTTAGTATCGAAGGGCAGGTCCTGCAAGGTATACTGGACTTCTGGCAGCAAGGTAGACGATTGCAGCCAGGAGATCCTCCTCATGGTCACTCCTGATGCCAAAGTCCTGGCTCCGGAATCTGCGGAGTCCAGTGAGGCCTGGATGGAGGACCTGGAGACTTTCTTGCCCTCTTCTAGCAGGGCAGAGAACTCCTGCCTGGAGGATGTGGGACTCAACTCAGAAACTTAGAGAGGGCCACGAAGTTGTCGTAGGCATAGCGGCTAAGGAGAGCCAACTGATTGGATATCCGTAGTTGAAGGCCGCCAGCCGAATAGACCTTCCGCCCAACAGGTCCATCCTGCGCGCCCTGACTTCGGCGCTGGCGTGGCTGCCCATTTCTTTCCCGGTCATTCACCGACTGCACAACGAGGAGTCTGGGGCCGGGTGCGATATACAGGTACTGCACCCGGTCGGGGGCACTGAGTACTTTCGCTCCACCCCTCGAGCAGTGGGGGGGATGGATGCAGGTGATTGCCAGATTGTAGTGGCATTTTTCTGAATCGTGCGAATGAAGGGCAGGGCCACTCGCATCAGGGCCTCAGCTCCAATCACATTAATAACGGGATCCTCGTCCTCAGTGACCTCTGCAACCGGGAGGTTGATGGCTTGTGCCACCCGACGGAGGAGGTCCTGGTGGGCACGCAAGTCAATCGGTGGGGGATCCAATGATGAGGACCCCGCCACCGCCTCGTCCGGTGAGGAAGACGAGGAATGGCCCTGACCCATGGCTTGTAGCTGTGGTTCGTCCATGGGGTGCGAAGCCTCCGCCTCTATGGGATGTTCCGCTGGTACCGTGGCGGCGGAGCCTCAACCGGAGGTGATGGAGGGGGTCTGCTGACAGTGGCCTCCGGCACCCTGTGGTCGGAGGGCCTGGGTCGCTGGAGGGAGGGTGCGCCCTGAGCCTCTTGAAAGGCCCAGGGGGTCCAGAAGCCCCATTGGTGTTGACCGTGGTCCTGTCCTTGGAGGTCTGCCCGGTGATCTCCACCGCTGCCCTCGTGCGAGGCGACCGACGGTTGGCGGAAGGCCACGGGGCAGAGGCGCTCAGGGACTGCGCCGCCAATGCCGCTTAGTCTGTCCGCACGGTGCCGGGACCGTGCCGATCGCCACGGTACCGGGAGCGAGCGGACCTTCGACCGCGTGAGTACCGGAGGTCGATCGCGATCTCGACCGGCCGCCGACGGAGCGCTCCAAGAGCAGTGACGGGAGCAGTGCCGGATCCGACCTTCTTCGTGCCGACGGTCCGAGACCGACCGGGACCGGATCGCCTCTGGGAGTACGACCGTACCGCGATGAGGAGCGGTACCGGACTGCGACCGCGCCGAGACGGAGAGCGGTACCGGATGGTGACCGTGCCGGACCTGAACGGCGTGGAAGGTGACCGCCTCTGAGATCGGGATCGAGCAGGACCTGGATCGCCTTCTATCCCGTCTGTCAGGAGGTAGGCCGTATCATGGCCAGCTTGCCCACTGACTGTACAGCCCGCACCGGGCGGTGCCGAGCCGGAGGCTCGGTGCCTCTGTTAGCTCTATGAGCTCCTCGCCGCCGAGAACGCCTCGGGCGTGGACGGGAGAGGCAGCTCGACCACGGTTTGCACCGGGAGCGCGGAGGTACCGACTCAACGGCCCTGTCGGCGCCGGAGTCGACGGTACCGCGCACGGTCCGCGGCGCTGTCGAGGTCGGTACCGAGGGGCCGACACTGGCTGCTGGACCAGCGGTCTTGATGCTACAGTCTTCCCAGACTTTGGCTGCAGCTTCCGCTTCCGGATGGTGATAGGGAACGGTGCCAAGGCTTCGTGCCGCTGCTTCTTAAGAGTCTCGGTACCGACCGGTCGGGATCGCTGGGGCGCCCGTGCCGAGGACGACGGGCGGAGCTGATGGTGTCGGCACCGCAGGGGTAAGCGCCGATTCCATTAGGAGCTGCCTTAATCTAATGTCCCGCCTCCTTTTTATTCGAGGCTTGAACGACCTGCAAATAGGGCACTTATCCGGTCGATGGGCCTCAGCAAGACAACGCAGGCAGGAGTTGTGAGGGTCCCCAATCAGCATGTGCCACTGGCAAGCTGCACAGGGCTTAAACCCGGTGTCTTGGGCATACGCCCGCACCGACGGGAAAAGAGGGGCTAAGCCCCTAATTCCCTTAATCTACCTAATAACTTACTTAACTAACTACTTTAACTACTATATACACTAACTACAAAAACTAGAACCAAGGTGAGTTAGGGATGTGGAGGACAAACGAGCACTCCACTGTTCCAACAGCCATCACGGGCAGGAAGAAGGAACTGAGAAGCGGACGGGCCGGCTGGGGTATATATCTAGCGCTATAGCGGCGCCACTCCAGGGGGCGCCCAGCCGGCCCGCCGGTGTTGCTAGGGTAAAAGTCTTCCGAAGAGCCGTGCACGCACGGCGCGCACACCTAACTGGAATGCATAGGAGCAATCACTCGAAGAAGAACCTTTGTCTCTCACAGCTGACAGATGGAGGCAGGGTCATCATATTTATCACATACCTACTAGCCAGGGCTTGATCTAGGAGATGGGGCTGTCTCTGGACCATGCTGGTGGTTCCTGGTAGGAATCCCAACACTCTCCAAATAAAATATATGGAAGAAAGGAAGTCAATAGTAAAGAATAGAAGTTAGAAAGTCAGAATTGTAGAAAATTGGTAAGGGAAGCTATCAGAAATCAATGATCACTTTATGAAAATAAGAAGGAAGTTTTTAAAAAAGTATATTAAGTACAAAATTAATCCCTAACAATGGTAGTGGTAAATTACTAGATGGAAATGGCAGAATTATCAAAATAATGTAGAAGAGGTAAAAGTGTTCTATAAATATTTCTCTCCTGGATTTGGAGAGAAACAGATGATGTAACTCATATAAGATGTTGACGCTGACAGTCTTTCCATCCCAACAATAACTCACGAGGATGTTAAACAGCAGCTATTACAGTTAGACATGTTTAAATAAGCAGGTCCAGATAACTTGTATCCAAGAGTTTTGAAAGACCTGGTGGAGGAGTGTGGAGGATTGTTAATGGTGATTTTAATTAGGACTTGGAACACTGGGGAAATTCCAGAAGACTGGAATAAAGTTAATGCTGTGCCAATATTTAAAAAGAGTAAAAGAGATGACCCAGCTAATTACAAGAGTGTTAGTCTGATACTGGGCAAGATAATGGAGCAACGAATATGGATTTAATTAATAAAAAATGAAAGGAGGGTAATATAATTAGTACCAATTAACAAAGGTTCAGAGACAACAGATCCAATCAAACTAACGGGATATCCTTACTGGAGGAGATGAAAAGTTTAGTTGCAACTAATAGTATTGATGTAATATACCTAGACTTCTGTAAGGCATATGACTTGGTTCAGCACAACATTTTGACTAGAAAACTAGAAATATACAAAATAAACACAGCATACATTAAATAGATTAAAAACTGTGATTGTAAATGGGGAACCATGGTGGAGTAGATTTCTTTCTAGCGGGTTCCCACAAGGATTGGTTCTTGGCCCTGTGTTATTTAACATTCTTATCAATGACCTGGAAGAGAATATAAAATCATCACTGATAAAGTTTGCAGTTGCCACAAAGATTGGGGTTGGTGGTAACTAATGAAGTGTCAGTAGGTTCAGGGTTCAGCACTGGGAGTCTGGGAAGTTTTCCCAGCCCTGGCTAGAGGGTTATTTCCTGTTCCACAAAGAGGGGAAGTTCCATTCCCAACACCTTTGCCTTGAAATTAGGCCCTGACACTACACCCCACATTCAGCATAGTGGTAAGATTATCAAATGATTAGGACATAATTATGATGCATTTTGTGCAAGATGCATCATATGTTCAGTGTAATTGGAAAAGTTAGTATTTGCTGAATATGATTGTCCTATTTGTGTGCATGTATCATATTCGTATCTGAAGTTATGGATATTGACTCTGTATCTGTATTTCAAATGTGCTTACTCTGGGTAACACCCACAATGAGCCTTTCAGGTACAACAAAGAAGCCAGACCGTGTTCATGGCTCATCAACAAAGACAATGGACTGTGGAAGAGCTTAGCCTTCCTGTGAATGTTTCAGCCAGCCTGTGAGTCATGGCTACTATGATTCAGCAGGCCAAGGTAGGGCCTGTGACCAGACCACACGACACTAAACTCCATTTTGGTACCTCTATTTTTCCACAAACTGGACTGGGAACTGAGTTTGGAACAAAGGGTTCCTGCCCTATGGAAAAGCTACATAAGGTGGGGTGTGACATCATCTCTTGGCCTCATTCCGCACACAAGAAAACTCCTGGAAACACCTCAGGAACAAAGACTGAACTTGGGGAAGTGTTGGTCCCAGGGTAAAGGGATTTCTAGCTTGTGTATGGAAACTTGGTGGACTGCTTCTATCATCAGTCAGGGTGAGAAACTGCTAATTCAAATTCTATCCAGATAGTATGTTAGGCTTAGTTTGAGTTTTTGGTTATTTAAGTAATCTGCTTTGATCTGTTTGCTACCACTTACGGCTGGGAAATTGGCTTTTGTCTTCAATCTGTCCTTGAATGGCTTAGGTAAAACCCTCAGGTAGCTTAGTTGGATGCATGGCACCACCTGCTGTCGTGCTGGGTGATAACAGGCCCTGGAGAGGCTGGCTGAATCTCCAGCAAAGCAGTGTGAGAAGGGCCAGCCCAGCTTGAGGGTTAGAGGCACAGCGGTTCCCAGAAGCCCCCAGACTGCACACCGGGGTGACAACCCATCACACCCTAGAGTACACAAGTCTCAGCAGGTTTGTCACATCCTGTCCTCCCATTCCACATCCTAGATCGTTCCTGCCTCCCACCCTCCTATACATTTACTGCTCCTCTCCCTCCAGCAGAACCCACCACCAGCTCCCTGAGAATCCCTTACCTGAGCCAGCTCCAGTGCAGCCATTTCCTTCCCCCAGGGAGGAGGGGATGATTTGGGGCGAAACGTGGACGTTATTCTGTAGCCTGCCAGGGCGAGAAGGGCAATGTGAGAGAATTCAGACAGCATTTCTGTCCTTTCCACATGTCGATTCCTCCCAGCATTGTTCCCTGCTAATGGACATTCCAGGTTCTGCCACAATGTGAAGCACAGAGTGACCATATCCCAGTACAGGCCTAGCCCTCCCACCAGGGTGTGACCCTCTGACACATGGTGAAACTCTCCCAGTAGCTCTGTTACACTTATCAAGTTTGTGGACGATACCAAGCTGGGACTGGTTGCAAGTGCTTTGGAGGATAGAATTAAAATTCAAAATGATCTGGACAAACTGGAGAAATAGTCTGAAGTAAATAGGATGAAATTCAATAAGGAGAAATCCTTACGGTAAGAGACCTTCAGAAACAGCAGTACAGTGGCACTAAAACCTATTTCTAGCTCGGTCACAGACAGCCTGGGTGACCTTGGCCACGTCAGTGTTTTTCCTCTCAACTTCAGTCTCTTTACCCAGCTGCCACTCACTGGGGTCTCTCTCTCCAGAGCTGCTCACCATTACAGTCTGTCTGGGTGTCCCCAGAGCTAAGGCAGGTCAGCTCGGGAATCGTCTTACAAGGGGGGTGGGGAGTCTCTGTCCCTGGAAGTTTTTAAGGACAGGTAGGACAAAGCTCTGTCAGAGATAATCTACATATACTTGGTCCTGCCTCGGCAGAGAGAGCTGGACTTGATGACATCTTGAGGTCCTATCTAGTCCTACATTTCATGAATGCCATGCAATATATACGTATAAAACACAACATACAGAATAAAACCCACCACAACATAACGTCAGGCAATTCAGGGGGAAAAAAAACCACAACCTACACTCCACAGCATAAAATGACAATACAAAGGAAAAGAAAGCAACACAATGGAAACGACGACATCCTAGGACAAAAGTACACAATGGAAAATAGCGCAACTCAAACCAGCACAGCACAGGCACCAAACAAGCTGAGGCAAAACTATGCACCACAAAACTGCTACACAACATGGTGCGATCACAGTTCCAAATGGCCCCATGCAAAACAGCTCAGCGTAGAACAGGACACAGCACAAAAGAGAATTATTTCAGTGTAGGCCTGGAAGGGATCTTGAGAGGGCGTCTCCTCCAGCCCCCTGTGCTGAGGCAGGACCAAGTATCCCTAGACATTCCCAGACTGGTGTATCTCTAATCTGGTCTTAAAAATCTCCAATTAAGGAAATTCCACAGCCTCCCTTGGAAGCCAATGCAAGGCAAACACTGACCAAAACAACACTATACACACACACGCTGGGCTTGGGGTTAAGGGGAGAGGCAAGAACTGAAATAATCTGGGTTCAGTTCCCAGTTTTGCCCCAAATTCTCCATGCAAACTTGTTCGACACTGGCGGCTGGCCCGTGCCCGCTGACTTGGGCTCACACGGCTCAGGCTGTGGGGCTGTTTAATTGTGGTGTCGATGTTCTGGCTGGGGCTGCAGTCCAAGGTCTGGCCCCCTCCCACCTCACAGGGTCCTACAGCCTGGCCCCAGCCCGAGCCCTGACACCTACACTGCAATTAAACAGCCCCTGAGCCTGAGTCACCTGGCATGGGTCAGTGTTGCATCGCACTCGAGCAGGAACAGAGCCCAAGCAGAGAGAGACAGCGTGTGTGTGTATGCATATCCATTTATTCATTTCCCAGCATGCTCTTATATACAATATGGTAGACAATCAATTGCTAATTGATTAATCAAATCAACACAGCTGCAGCTATAACCCATAGGGTAATTATCCTACACACCTGTATCCTATTTACAATTAACTGGCCAATGAGAACAAGCCCAAGGCCAGTCCTTCACACACAACTCCCAGCATAATCAGCTCAGTATCTCACATTCTAATCCCACATCTCCCCCCTCTATTCAAAATAAAGAAGAGGGAAAGGAAAAGAGGATAAAAAACATTCACAAAACATTTCCAACTTATAACAACATAACACCACAATCTATCTTAGTCTTATCCAAGAAGTTTAAATTATCATAATAAATATTATGATGGAAAACTAAAAAACCATAGTGTTTAAAACAAATAGGTGCAGGTCCTCAGCTGGTGTAAAGTAACACCAGCTGATGATCTGCCTCAGAACCTTCAAATAAGATCACAATACACAACCACTAAGTAATCTGTTCACAAGCCAAAATTAAAACTTTATAAAACCAACCTATATAACCATGCAATCATTAACATATAACCCAACAACACCAAACAAGAACAAAACACAACAAATAAATAATGCAAACTCTACAGGATTCCCTTCCTTATACCAAAGCATCCCTCAGATGTCAGGCGATCAAACTGACACTGAGGGGGTCCTAGAGAAAATACATTAACAACACAACAACAATTCTGGCCAGAAGACATCACAAGACAAAACAAAAAACACAAAACATAACTCTTAATAATAATTGCATGGTACACTAAATGCTATGCAACCAGCACAAAATAGCAGTATCTTGAGAAGCACAAATAAAGACAGTAAACAAGTTGGACATTCTGTAGTGAATGTGTCATTAAAATCAAATCTGTGAGGCAATTTCTATAAAAGACATCACATACTGATTTAAAGGCAGCTGCAAAGCAGTCTGAGTTAACTCCAAAATTTTAAAAACAAAACAAAAACCTTTCCATTTGGCAACACTATTCTCTTATTAAAACTAGGTTCTTATATATTTTAACATGCACTCAGTGGCACAGAGATAGTGTTTTCTTAAGAAGGAAAGGCAGCTGTTATTCATTTCATACTTGAAGAGAACTCTCCACCGACGTTGTCTGACTTCAGAGTAAAGCACAGGATTCTGCATACAATACTGCTGAAGTTCTGCAGCTGCCTGAGAGACCTTAATCCTCTCCACCCCCGCCTTCAGCTTGATTTCAAAGTTCCAAACTCCTCCTTGTCTCACAGCATGGAGTCTAGAGGAATGATGATCTCCAGGACAGTCTTGAAGATCTCAACAGCCTTGCTGTGCTCAATGTCCTAGAAATCAACATCACTAACTGCCAGGACCTGATCTCCCTCCTGCAGCCTGCCCCGCTCCGCGATGCATATCTTCCGCTAATACAGCGGTTTTCATGGTAGCTGCTCTGCCCTTTTCCACCGCGACTTATAGCCGCCCTTCTTCTCCGCGACTTATAGCCGCCCTTCCTCTGGGCTCCCTTTTCAGACGCCCTGCAGCTTGCCTCTCAACACTGAACTCAGGTGCGCCTCTTTTCGGACGCCCTGCGGCCGCTGCTCAACACTGAGCTCAGGTGCGCCTCCTTTCTTTTTGGGCTTCCTGCGGCTCCTAGCCACGCAACACTGAACTCAGGTGTGTCTCCTTTTCTTTTCAGGCCACCAACACTAATGCCCGCAGCTTCTCCGCCATTTGTTGCATCGCACTCGAGCAGGAACAGAGCCCAAGCAGAGAGAGACAGCGTATGTGTGTATGCATATCCATTTATTCATTTCCCAGCATGCTCTTATATACAATATGGTAGACAATCAATTGCTAATTGATTAATCAAATCAACACAGCTGCAGCTATAACCCATAGGGTAATTATCCTACACACCTGTATCCTATTTACAATTAACTGGCCAATGAGAACAAGCCCAAGGCCAGTCCTTCACACACAACTCCCAGCATAATCAGCTCAGTATCTCACATTCTAATCCCACAGGTCAGCTGGGTTTTTTAGTGGCAGGGTAGAGATACCCTTGGTGCCTGTTCAGCACCTGTCACAATGGGGACCCTGATCTTGGTCAGTGTCTGTGCAGAGCCCTGCACAACAGGGGCCTGACCTCAGTCGGGGACTCTGCAACTCCCGGCATTACAGGATCCCGGATTTTGTTTAGGGTCCCTGCAGCATCTGGCAAAATGTGGGGCAGGATCTCTGTCAGGGTCTGTGCAGTGCCCAGTACAGTGGTGGGGTGTGATCTTTGTTAGGGTCTGTGCAGTGCCAGACCCAACGGGGACACAGATCTCAGTTGAGGTCTCTGTAGTGCCCAGCACAATGGACACAGCGGTTTGGGTCAGTGGCGCTGCCTGGCACAAGGGGGCCTGTGATCTCGGTCCAGGTCTCAGTTTTACCTGGCACAATAGTGGGGTCTGATCTCACCTGGGGTCTCTGCAGCGCCTGGCAGAACAGGGCCCAGATTTCAGTTGGGGTCTCTGCAGCACAGGGCCACGCTCAGTACGATAAGAGCCCTGATCTCAGTCACACACCTGGGGAGAAAAGTGGGAAGATTTTTGAGAATTCGATATCAGTATTTCAGAACTGAGGAGAAAATGGGGCACAAACTAAATATTTGCTAATGTGAGACAGAAGCACCAACATCTGGGAGATTTTGTGTCACCTTTTAACAGTTCAAGAGAAAGGAGGGGAAATTGGAGGGGATTATACAGGGATATTCAATCAACAACAGAATGAGATGGATTCTTCTTGCCTCACACTCACAGGGGACAGGAGTGGGGCTGGAGTCAGAAAGTCGCTGGCTGTGGGGAGGGGCTGGCAGTGGGGTCTGGGAAAGTGACTAGCAGGTGATGGGGGGGAGTAGCTGGGACTGGGAAACCTGGGGCTGGGCTGTCTCCATGGGGGACACTTGATCCTCCCTCCCCTTCCTGGCCCTTCCCAGGCCCCGTTGCCAGCAGAGAGTGGCCCCCCCAGCCCAGCCCAGAGGTGTCCCTGTCTCAGGCCCCCCCAGCCTCTGCCCATTCACCCTCTGCCCAGCTCAGGAATCACTCGGGGGAACCATTTCCCACCCGCACAAGGACAAATCCCTGCAGGTGGAAATTGGGGAAACACCTTTCCCCCCGTGCAGGTGCAGCGGGTCCCACGGGCCGGCGCGAGGCCCAGGACCTTCCACTCTCCGGCTGGTTTAGAGCCGTTGAGGAGGAGCACTGGGGAGTCCAGACGACGGGTGGGTTTCGTCGCTGGCCGGGAGGCCCTGTGGGAGGCTGGACACCCGGAATGCAGGACGGCAGGAATGGGGGTGACAGGCCTCCTGTTCCTCAGTCTCACGGCGGGACCGAGGGGGCTCGTCACTCTCCGGCTCGGGAGCGCTGGGAAGACCCGACCGTGGACGGGCCGTCGCTGGGGGGGAACGGCCCCACGCAGGCGCTGAGCACGTCCTTATATCACTTCTGTGGCGGGAGAAGTGCTGAGGAGATGGAACGCTGAGGGCTGGTTTTGGCGGGAAAAACCGGTTTGGACTGGTTTGAGCCTGTCCCCTGATGCTAAACAAGTCCCCTCTCAGAGATGGAGTCCAGGGGTCAATAGTTCATATGCTCCAGATTGGATCTTATTTTAAAGCCAGTGATTTACTTCATAAACATCTTATTAACCAACTAATTGAACATATTAAACAGTTTATACTTCTCACACCTAACAGTGTTTGTCCTCCAGATGTGTTTACAGGTGTTGAGTTGTGGGGGAGAGAGGCCAATTCATGTCTCTACCCCCCTTTTCATAGTTTCTTCCCACTTGGTAGGAAGTACCTTTGCTAGGATGTGAGTCAAGCAGTGCCCATTGTCGCTGTGCTATCTCGGAGAAGTCTGCATTGTACACGGCTCCTGGGATAGTCCTTGGGAGTGTGGATCCCTTTAATGGGCCAGCAGCGAGTCTGGCTCCTCCATTGTCACACCTGAAAGGCTGGTGGTGGGCATTTCCCAACCTCATCTCAGTAACACACACAGAGCACAACTTCCCAGCCAATGCTACACACACAATCCAACACAATATTAATGTTCAACAGACCAAGACTTTTGAAATGACACCTCACCAGGCAGACTTTGTACAAACCGTATCATCATCATATGAGAGTGGTGAATATGGGGCTTCCAGGGTGCTGCTTTGAGCACAGCGAGCCACCCCTGGGCTGACATGGCAATGGAGACGTACCCTTAGAGTCCATCTCTCCTGGGATAAAGATGGCAGCATGGCTGGCCTGGACCATCTGACTTGGGCTCATGGAGCTAAAGCTAAGAGGCTAAAAACTGTGGTGCAGATATTTGTGTTCACACTGAAGCCTGGGTCTGGAAACCCTCACCCCTCATGGGGTCTCAGAGGTTGGGCTCAAGCCCATATGTCTGCACTGTAATTTTATAGTCTTGCAGCCCAAGCCCCATAACCCTGAGTCAGCTGACCAGGCTTTGAGACAGGTGCCCTGGGTGTTTTAATCACTGTGTAGACATAACATTAGGCTACGTCTCCAGTGCAATGAAACACCCACGACTGGCCCGTGTCACATTAATCAGGGTCATGCGGCTTGGGCTGTAAAGTTGCAGTGTCCGTGTCTCGGCTCAGGCTCAGTCCCCTGCTCCAGGAGCCCAGAAGGTTGGGAGGGGGTTTAGCAAGTGGAAATGGTAAAACTGCAGGGGAGTATTACCCTGGACTCATGGCATTTCTCCATCGGTCTGTCTGCTTTGGGGCAGGGACAGAAACACGTCCTGCTGCTTTTGTTATTTCAAAGGGCGGTTTAGGATTTTCATTCTCATACTCGGTGCACAAAACAGGACTCAATCCTCGGCATAAACTAAACGAGCTGCCCACAGATTCTGGCAGCCACAATGAGCATTTGGTGTGAGAGCTCAGACCTGCCCCTGTCCCAGAGGGACGGGGTCATCTGTGAGGGGACTGGACCACTGACCTATCAGCTCCTAACTCCCAAACTTTCAGTAACTCTATCATCAGTGCCTGTGAGCGTAATTTAAACCATAAGAAAAACCACACTAGGCTAGACCGACGGTCCATCTAGCTCTGAATCTTGTCTTCTGAAAGTAGCAAGTACCAGGTGCCCCAAAAGCAACTCAGTAAGGTACCACTGGAACTTGAACCCAGGATCCCCTGTATACAAAACAGTGGTTTTAACCAGCTAAGCCATGGTGCCTACAGTTGCTGAAGGGATCATGTCTGCACACACCTGACTCTCTGCCAACCTCCATCTGGGCCTGACAAGCTTTGCTGGTGTTTGGATTCAGTAAAGCAGAGGAGCAGGGGAAGTTTTACTCCCAAGGTTCTTTGGACAGCTCGACACTACAAAATTAGATCGGTGTAACTACATTACTCAGGAGTGTAAAAAATTTACCTCCCTAAGCAATGCAGTTATATCAACCTAACCCCGGTGCAGATAGCGCTGTGTCAACAGGAGGGCTTCTCCCATCAACATAGCTTGTGGAGGGGCTTGGTTAGTGAAGATGAAGAGAATAGGTGGCCCATGGGTCTTGCATTTGGGGAGGCTGGGTATGAGCGCCTGAAGCTCCCTGGAAGTGGGGGACCCATTGGTGCCCAGACCATGGCATTGCTCCCCCCACACTTCTTCTCTCTCTGAGGCCCCACCTGTGCTCCCCCCTTGCTCCTGTTTGGCCACTTCCCACCCCCGCTCTTCCTCTTTGGCTGAGGACGGCTGATCCACCTTTCGCTCGCTCCTCTCCTCCCCCAAGGCCTTCCTGCCTCCTGCTCGTGCCTCTCCACCCCCTACCACAAGGTCTGCCCACCAGCCGCCACCACTCTGACCCATCCCTGCAACCCACCCTGCCCACCACCCACACCTCTCTGCCTCTCCCCTGAGACCTGCCCGGCCCACTGCCCCCACCTCCGAGACCTGCTCTGCCCACCGCTCGAAACTCTCTGCCCTCCCAAGACCCACCCTGTCCACGTCTTTCTTCGGTCGTCTGTTGTTATTCCATGAAGCATCAAGAATGGAATAAAAGCTGAGTTTACTCCAGGGTGAGGAAACAAAGAAGCCACCAACCCCTGGCATTGCTGCTTTAGTTAAAGTGTTTAGTTAAAACAGCTATTGAATGTCCTCCTATGCCCCTTGTGTCACCAGAGCACATCCATGCTAGCAGTTCTTGGATGGCAACAGAGAGCAGTGCACTGTGGGTAACTATCCCACTGTGCAACTGGCTGCAGGGTGTTTTGGGAAGGGTTTGCAATGCCTCACGGGCTGGTACAGCATCACATGATGCAGGTTTCTCTATCCCACCGTTCCACGGGCATCTTACTAGATTGCCAGCTGCTTTTCAACTGCAGTGTGCATGGCGGGGTAGAGACTGTTTGTGTGTGTGTTGGGGGAGTGTGTGTGTTGGGGAAGAGTGAGTGTGTTGAGCTAGGTAGGAGCAGATCATTATTATCCCTACTTGAAAGAGGGAGAAGCTACGTCTGAGAAAGGAGAATTGACTTGTCTTAGGTCACATGGCCAGTCAGTGGCAGAGTTGGAAATAGGACCCAAGAGCCCTGATTTTCAAACTAACCATTCGATCTTGAATTTCAGACATTGAATGACCTCAATAAAATGTCCTCAGATGAGCTCCAGACCAACAACAGTGCACAGGAATTATTATGCAAGTATTTGAGGAGAACGGCAATGTTAGAGAGGAGAATCATGAACTGCTCAGAGACCATTAACGCAGAGAAGCAGCAAAATTCATCAAACACAGAACTGGTTCTGACTTATTTCCTTGGTCTTAAAAGAAAACAAGGACCTGAGTCTCCTCCCTGTCAATAACCCCCTGCTGAGCCAATCAGAGTAGAGACTGAGGCTGAAGGTTCTCACCAGAGAGCCCAAAGGATGGCCCAGGTCACTGGTGGGGATCACTGCCCGAGCACTATTTCAGCCCCCCAGTTTTGGGTGGACCTCCCACAGTGGGAGCTGCAGAGCACTCCCCCGCAACACACACACGCACACACACACACACCCCCCTCCCTCCTGGGAGGTGAACAGGAGAAAGAACAAAAGAAGCAAGAGACGAAGAGAAAGGAAGGAGGGAGGGAGGGAGGCGAAGGTGAAACAAAAAGGACAAACCCTAATGTCCCCAGTGATTCCAAGGGACAAAATCCCAGGTGTGCAATAAAATTCTGCCTCCTTAAGCTCGTGTTTTCCATGCCTAGAATTCAACTCTCACCAGATGGATCAGACTGAACAGGTTTCAAACCTCCAGGAGGCTCTTACCTTCTAAACAGGGACGGCTGTTTTCTAGTAAAATCACTAAAAGGGAAGGAGAAAACTCAAAAGAGGTTCCTCCTGGCGCTCACGTCCATGAACCCGAATACTCTCTCAGTCCTCAAAGAGAGACCTGGAGAAGGAGACTTGCTGGAGCAAAGCCACAGGGGTCTCTGAGGTTTCCCTGGCCCCTCGCCCGTCCTGCCTGGCTGATGTCAGCATCTCTCTGTGAGGTCAGCACCTCCCACCACCTTGGACCAATAGGCTGAGGTCCTGCCAAAGGCCTTTGTGATGTCACTGCCACACCCTCCCTTGCTGTGCTAATGTCCTGCCCTGGCCAGGCACTTTGCAGGTTTGAGCTATTCCTGTGGATCACCCCACTCAAGGAGCGTTCGTTCTAGGCAGCAAGCCGGCTAGACAGGGAAACATCAGACGCTGCTCCCTATGCTACACTCAGTTTTTCAGAAATTAGTCGACTTTATGGCCAGAAGAGACCATTAGAGCATCTAATCTGACCCCCTGCATATCACAGGCCTCCTGTATGACACAAGAGCTACGTTGGGGCAAACACATTCCAGAAAGGCATCTAGTCTCCATGAAATGACATCAGGAGATGGAGAATCCACCACTTTCCTTGGTAGATTGTTCCTGTGGTCAATCATCCTCGCTGTTGAATATTTGTGCCTTTGTTGTAATATGAATTTGTCTCTTTTCACCTTCCAGCCATTGGGTCTTGTTAGGCCTTTCTCTGCTAGATTCAAGAGCCTTTTAATACCCAATCTTTTCTCTCCATTAATACACTTCAACACTTCAGTGAAATCACCTTTCAATCTTCTTTTGATAAGCTGGACAGGTTGAGCTCTTTCAATAGCTCACTAGAAGGTATTTTTCTCCAGCCCTCAGGACATTTGGTGGCTCTTTGCTGCCCCAGCTCCAGTTTCACAACATCTTTTTCAAATGAGGACACCAAAACTGTATTCCAGTATCAGTCTCACTGATGCCATGTCACCTCCTGTGACATTACTGACATAATCTGTAACTGTATAGATCACCATTGCGACTGTTGTTCTATATTTGCAGACAATATTGTAGAAAGGTTGTCGTGTAAGGGGTCTATGGAAAGGTTCTGATTGGCTGATTATAATGATGCCATCTCTAGATGTGTATCATTTTTGTAGTTGACGTTATAAGTATTGGCTCTGTTCTGTCCATATTTCAAACTTGTGCTCTGCTTCAGGGGAACACCCCAGAGAAGTTGGTGTCAGTTCTGCCTAGCCTGCTTGATGGCCTATTAAGGACCATCAGCTATACAGTTGACCCACTGAGAGAAGGCAGATACGCCTTGTAACTCAGCAAGGTCTGCAGGGACCTGCCTATGGACAGAACTCTAATGTTTTTCTATGCCATGTGCTGGATAGAGTGTCCTTGGGACAAAGAAAGCAAAGACCACATGGCAAGAGACTATAAAAGGCTGATGCCTCATCTCCATCTTGTCTCCAATCCTGCTTCATACCTCTGGAGAGACTTTGCTACAAACTGAAGCTCTAGACAAAGGAATGAATGACCCATCCCAGCTGTGGATTGACTCCAGAGACTTGATTTGAACCTGCAGTTTATTCTATCACTGTTACAAGCCTGAACCAAGAACTTTCCCATTACTGTATGTGAAGGGTTAAAATCCATGTACATTTTATATAACAACCTGGTCTATGAATTGTGCCAGCTCTTTTCCAGACCCGAAGTCCAGACTATGGTCTAGCCCACTATGACTCTTTTGATGGTTTAAATTACACTCACGGGCACTGATGATAGTTACTGAAAGTTTGGGAGTTAGGAGCTGGTAGGTTAGTGGTCCAGTCCCTTCACAGACGACCTCCACCCTCTGGGACAGGGGCAGGTCTGAGCTCTCACACCAAATGCTCATTGTGGCTGCCAGAGTCTGTGGGCAGCTCGTTTAGTTTACGCTGAGGGTTGAGTCCTGCTTTGTGCACCGTGTGTGAGAATGAAAATCCTAAACCGCCCTTTGAAATAACGAATGCAGCAGGACGTGTTATTGTCCCTGCCCCAAAGCAGACAGACTGATGGAGAAATGCCATTGAGACCAGGGTAATACTCCACTGCCGTTCTACCTTTTTACTTGCTACTCTCCCTCCCAGCCTTGTGGGGTCTCAGAGCCCGGTATTGAGCCTGAGCCGAGATGTCTACACTGCAAATTTACCACCCCACAGCCCAAGCCCCGGGAGCCTGAGCTGGTATGGGGCAGCCCTGGGTGTTACACTGCAGTGTGGACATAAGCCTATTGTGTTTCATTTCTTAGGTTCTGCTGCCATCGTGTGGCCATTTCCTTCCCCTCCTTTCTGTCCAAAGCGCAGAGCCCAGTTCCTCCAGGGAGAAGGACGTCTTTCTTCTTTCCTTCCTCAACAGCCCCTTCCTGGAGAGCCCTTTGCTGGGGTATGGGTGGAACAGCCGTTTCTGAGGATTAATTTCATATTAATGGTGTTGATCTATAGATTTTACAGCCAGACTAGATCACTAGGTACCTCTGCTCTGACCTGATTCAGAACAGAGTCCAGAGATTTTTACCCAGTGACTCCTACATCCACCCCAAGATCTTCTGGCTGAACGAGGAGGGTTCATTCAGAAAGTCATCGTGTTTGGGTGTAAAGATGTGAAATGATGGGGAAATTGGCCCCTCTTTCAAGTTTAAATGTTGTAACTTCTACACCTAGACCGGGGTGGCCAACCTGAGCCTGAGAAGGAGCCAGAATTTCCCAATGTAACTGCCAAACGTGCATCTTTGTATGCAACTACTGAGTCAATTGTGAACCTTCCCATCATTGTCCTTTGCTCTTAACCCTGAGGCTGTTGCCCCATCATGGGGCCATTTCCAGCCTCTCTTTCATACAGAAGCACAATTTTCTTTGCACAGACACAGGAACAGCAAGATCTTTGTCTGTCCCTTGTGCAAAGCAGGGGCCAAATTCCATGGAAACAATGGACAAGCAGGGGCTCTGGGCACATCCAGCCCTGGCCGTGAGATGTTCCCTCCTCTTTCTTTATGCCCCTGTTGCTATTTCATGGATTGTCTGGGATGGGGGAAAAACTGAGTTCACTGCAGATGGAGGGGAAAAGAACCCTGAAAATCTCAGGACCCAACCCTGCTACCAGGATCACTGAGGTGCTGGGAATCTGCCTGGGAAAGGGACTGTGTGAATTGTCAAGGTGGGGAACGAATAATCTACAACTAGATCCACCTCATTAACCACCGACACAGGCTAATCCTGCTGCCGATAGAAGGGAAACTGGGAGCCATTCTTTGCTGTTCAGCCATGGAAACAGTGACCCAATTGCACCGCAGTGAATGTGCTGGGGAAAGCTAGAGTTTACAGGCAGGTGGAAATAGCAGATCCTAGAAACACCTGGAGCTCCACACACCACTTCTGCCACCAGGGTGAGGTGTTGAGCTGCTCACAGCATCCCCCACCATGACCTTGCAGCAAGGGATTGCCGCACCCCCAACCCAATGCAGGGGAGAGGGCTGAGTGTATCTCTGCACCCTGAGACCAGGGCAGCCACTCTCTGCCCCACACATAGAATCTGGCCCTGCTGAAAAGTGACCCCTATGAACAAGTCACCTCCAGGAAAGCAGGATTGGTCCTCAGAGAGGGGAATGGGCTTCTCGTGAAGCTTATAGGTCACTGGATGCTCTGGAAACAGGAGGGCTCTGAGTGTAACCCATAGCAAACACAACCTGCTAGGGGATGTAGCTCAGTGGTTTAGCACATGCTTTGCATGTATGAGGCCCTGGGTTCAATCCCAGCATCTTCATGATCATTTTTCACCCTGCTGCTTTGCTCATGCCCAGAGGGGATGTGGCCCACCAGTCTCCCTGCACCAGTTTCAGTCCTGCTCAGTGAGGGGCAAGTGACAATTGCATGGAAGGTCTGGGGGTGGGTTCTGCTCCTAAGTCACCTCGGTACATTTAAGATTCCCACCCGCTGTCTGCTTGGGACAATGGTAGATGAGAAGGGCGAATCCTCCAGCACTGGAGGGAAAGGTCCCATCTGCACAGCCTGAGAGGCAAGGAAACAGAGGGGCAGTCAGTGCTCAGGGAGGAGAGGGGTCAATGATTTACTCCCAGCCGGGGACACTGTGTTTTTGAGTATCAGAGGGGTAGCCATGTTAGTCTGGATCTGTAAAAGGCGACAGAGTCCTGTGGCACCTTCTAGACTAACAGACGTATTGGCGCATAAGCTTTCATTGGTGAATCCCCACTTCGTCAGATGAATGGAGTGGGAATTCTGTGCCTGGCTAGCCAACTACAAAAGCAGTTTCTCCTCCCTTGGTGATCACACCTCAACTGCTAGAAGAGGGTCTCATCCTCCCTGATTGAAGTACCTTGTTATCTCTAGACTGGTTCTTGCCTGCATACTTATACCTGCCCCTGCAAATTTCCACTACGTTCACCTGACGAAGTGGGATTCACCCATGGAAGCTTATGCTCCAATACGTCTGTTAGTCTGTAAGGTGCCACAGGACTCTGTCTTTTTGAGGCGAGTGCTGCTGGCTTGAGATGGTGCTGACGATGGATAGAAAAAAGGCTGGAGTCAATGGCAGATGGGACCACGGAAGGGGAATGGCAGCCCCACAGAAGGTCCTCGGTGCTCAGATGCCCCCAGTTATTGCACCCCGGCCTGGCCTAGACAGAGAAAAGACACCGAGGGACCCAGCCCCCCTACAGTGATCCCATGGACAAGAACCTGGTTAGGAGTGGGGTGAAGGTTCCCTCTGGGCAAAGGGGAGCTGAAATCCCTCCGTGTCCTGGAATTTAAGCAATGGAAGCTTCAAACCCTGCATGGGTGTGGGCTGAGGTGCATCAGCAGAAGATTGGGCTGGACAGGGGTGGCAGGTTTGTATAATTTTTGGTGGTGCCCAGAATGGGACCAAGTCCTGCCCCACCTGCCACACACACCTGCCTAAGGCTCTGGGAAGGAGTTTGGTTGTGGGAGGGAGAGGGGTTGGGCTCTGGGAGAGTTTGGGTGCAGGGTCTGGGGTGCAGGAGGCAGTGTGGGGGGCAGGCTCTTGGAGGGAGTTTGGGTGCAGGTGTGGGGTCTGGGCTGGGGCAGGGGTTGCAGGAGAGGGTGAGGGGTGCAGAATTTACCTCGGGCATCTCCCGACAGCAACCCGCAGCCCCTAAGCTGGAGGGCCGGGGGCGTCTCTGCACACTGCTACCCACATACTCCACCCCCGCAGCTCCCATTGCCACAGTTGGCAGAGTTGGCAGTTGGGGCGGGGGCAGCATGTGGAGACCCCCCCACCCCCACAGTTGTTCTTCTCACAGCTGGCTGATGGGGGGCAGCAGGGATCTCCCAATCTGGGGAATTCTCTGTGCCCCACTGTTAGTTCTCTATCCTGTCTCCCCTAACCACGCACACCACTCTCCTCCCCATTATCAGTGTTTTAGAGAGACCTCCTCCCTTTTATGGGATACAGACTCTCTGTGACAGAGACTGACTGGGGCTCCTCTCTGCATGGCCCCAGTGGGGAAGGAAAGAGACTGGGGGAGGGGGAGAAGATGGGCAGAAGGAGACTAATGGGGCAAAGCCAGAATAGAGGAGATTTTCTTCCTGTTAAAATGTACTGGAGTCTCAACGCAGAAAAGCATCAACAAGAGGTAAGTTTGAACCAGCAGAATTTCAATTACCAGGCAAAGGTGTGAACCACAGAGACTGATAACTGCCTGCTTCCCAAATGTGTTTAAAAACATCTTCAGGGTGCAACTGGTTAGTGCAGAGGGCCATCTGTTGGGGTTATGAGTTCAAGCTTTCTCTCAAGC